>NW_023615122.1:0-29154 GCF_013339695.2 Rhipicephalus sanguineus | reverse complement strand
TACCACCTTTTCCTTCTGGCGATCACAACGGAGACAATGTAACAGGAGGCATGAATTCAGAATCGTGAATTTCCTCGTGAAGCCAGTTTCTGTGATGCAGATAACACGAGGAGAACAAGAAGAAACTAGCGAAAAAAAATTGCGAGAATTTGTTAGTAATGCTTCTGGCATTAACATTCAAAAACGCAAGATCGGAGGCCGTTTGATAGGAAGGTCAAGGTAGCGACGAAGATGCGTTAGTCGTTCTGCATTGCTGTTCAGACCACGAGCTATTATTAGTCTGAGGGGCCATCCAATTATGCCGAACGTTATCGATAAATAAATGATCGAACCTCATCTTGCAGACAACCGATCCATTATTACGATGCTCAGCTGAAGCGTCCCATAGCTTTTTACATACAGCGCGTACCTTCAAGGAAAAATCTTCGGACAGCTTGATATCAGAATTTTTCAACTTGTAAGCATTCTTAGCAATAATGTTTGTCATTGAAATCTAGAACTTCAGAATGAACAGGCCGAGAACGTCCAGGACGGTTCTACCAACCTATGGGAACGTTCAACACGCGGGACAGTCGACGGCAAGCCTGTTGAAAAACACGTTACCCTTGAATGCAGTGCGTCACGACTCTCATCCTTATCTTCTGGTATACCATGAATAATGATGTGTTCCTTCACGGAACGGTTTTCAAGATCTTCAAATATAGCCGTTATGTCAGCCACTGCGCGTTTTAAGCAAACCAGTTCGGAACGAAGCTGCTCGGAATCTTGCTCAGTCAGAGCTTTGGAACGTGTTTTTCGAGAGCAGTCACTCGCATTCCAAGGCGTCAAAACGTGTCTTCCAGTATTTTTCATTTCGGATATGTCTTCCGATGAACTTTTCTGGCAAGCAACTAAATCGGAAAGAACCTTCACGAGAGGATTATCACAATTTGACACTGCTAGCTCAGCCGACGACTCAAGAGCGCTTAGAGAAGATTCATGGGACCGTCACCGATGTGGTGGCGTCGCTAGCGGAGCTGCGATGATTGAGCGTCCACCGGGTGTGCACAGAAATGACTGGCTCCCGAAAGGTAAGAGAAGAACGTGTATTCAATCTACAATCATGGGGAAGTGTCTGCCCTGCAGTCCACTCGCAAGCTCTGTCCACTTCAGCTTCCTCGTCTTCCCTCAGATGCCGTACATTTTGCTCTGTTCCGGATAATTTTGCAGCACACCGGTTCGATCTCGACCACAGCAGTCGCATTTTGATATAGGCAAAGTGCTAGACGCCTATGTACTGGGCGATGTCAGTGCGTGTTAAATAACACCAGGTGGTCGAAATTTCCAGAGCTCTCCGCTACGGCGTGCTTCATAAGCATAGCGTGGTTTTGGCACGTAAAACTTTATATCATGTATACTACAAGTTGATTCACAGTTACAGCAACACTCAGCTGACATTCTGAATGAGAACACGCAGACGACTCAAGAGCGCTTAGAGAAGATTCATGGGACGTCACCGAGTGTGGTGGCGTCGCTTAGCGGAGCTGCCATGATTGATAGCGTCCACGGGTGTGCACCAGAAATTACTGGCTCCCGAAAGGTAAGAGAAGGAACGTGTATTCAAATCTACAATCCATGGGGAAGTTGTCCTGCCCTGCAGTCCACTCGCAAGCTCTGTCCACTTCAAGCTTCCTCGTCCTTCCTTCAAGATGCCGTACATTTTGCTCTGGTTCCGGATAATTTGCAGCACACCGGTTCGATCTCGACCACAGGCAGTCGCCATTTGGATATAGGCAAAGCAGTGCTAGGACAGCACTATGGTACGGGGACGGATGTCAGTGCCGTGTTAAATAACACCAGGTGGTCGAAATTTCCAGAGCTCTCCGCTACGGCGTGCTTCATAAGCATAGCGTGGTTTTGGCACGTAAACTTGATATCATGTGTTACTAAGTTATTTGATTCACAGTTCGCAAGCCACTCAGCTGACATTCTGAATGGAACACGCATGCCTACGCTCTTCGATGCGCACTCCCCGACTGCCGCAACTTGACAGCAGTTGCGCATTGCGCTGCTTTAGCGAAAAGCGAAGTCTGCACAGAAAAAAAGTGCGCTGTAACTTTCTCAGCGACACTGTGACAGGCTGGGAATTTCTTATAAACATCTTTATCTTGCGCTGGCCTTCTTCAGACTGTCGAGACTGCACTTGGACTCGATTAGATTTTTCCTCTTTGACACGAAAAAGTTGCTCACAAACCGTTGCAAGGTCTACCAACAGCTGAGAAGGCACCTTCAATGGGTTTGTGCCCATGCTGTCCGTAGCATTTCAGTGCTATAAGTTCCGGCACTTCTTTGGTCCTATCCACAAGGCTGCCACGACAGACATTGCACAGTTTGTGTGCTTGTGTGTGACGGCGTATGCGAACATACCCTGCAAAATAAAGTAGGCTATTTTGCTCCTCCTCGCAGAGTTCTACAATGCCATCATCGCATGTCTCTTCGCCATCTCTGTGGAGGGCTGTAAAAACTCTTTTTTGCTCTCAAAAAAAATATAGAAGGTCTGCGAGTCGTCAATGGCATAGGAAACCGTGCCTACGGGTTGAGGAGAACTGTCCAAGCCAATAATTATAAAGGTGCATTTGAATTCTCTGGCTCGTGGCACCGGAGTCTTGAATCTGATGCAACTGAAAAGATTTCCAAGGCGTCCTGGCTCAGCCGGCTCAGAAGTAAGAACTTGAAGCCCTTTTCTGCAATATAATATTGCCTCAAAGATAAAGCCGACAGGGGTTGAAATGATGGCACCTGTTTGAATGGGCTTCCAAGCTCCCTTCCCCATGCCCGGCCTTGTCCATTATATTTAGACCAAGGAACATCTTAATAAAAGCCTGCAGAAAATTTGTGGCCTCGGCAGCTTTTTGAGCACACAACTCACTCAGTGCTGTTTTTTCTAGTCCGAGATGTCATGATGTGAACCACCTGACACTCATCAAGGAAGAAGCTGTAGTGATGGCCTCCTTTGGCAGGAGGTTTTTGTTCACTAAATACCGCAAACCTGCAGCCGTGTTGTGGTGCATTAATGCATGCGCAGAAGCAACATTCATTTTCTGGAAGTGGTTTGGGTCAAGGTCGCGGTACTTGAGGTGTGGCATGACCTTCAGCTTGTGCTTATCGTCCAAAGGCAGGCCTGCCGGATATGTTCCACTGAGACCTTTAAAGAGCATAATAAAAAACTACACAGTTAGCATGAATTGTACGCAAAACAGAAAAGGTTACAGCATTGCTTTCTGGTTTTATATGAAAGGATTTTTGAGAAGGCTTTTAACATTGTCTAAAAAAAGATGTATTTCTGTGAGGGCTTTTAAGAAAGGATAACAATGAAGTTTACACATGCAACCTAATTGCCCTTTAAAGCTATTCAAAAGCCTGTTTATAACGACTGGATGCTATGACTCCGCTACACCCCATCAGCAGACCTCATAGGGAACATGTTACTCGTTGCAATCAAATGCTCTCGTTGTGAACTGCACTGATATTCTGTAATCGAGCGAAAAATGAGTGTTAGTGAGTACTGGGCATGACAACTTTATGCTTGAATATGTTTGAGAATGCATTCCAAGTGAATGTCTTTATGGAGATAGACAAGCTCACCTTGCTACTAGGTAGGCTGTTTGCTTTCACTGTGGCATCATCCAAGATTATTTCCTGTCCTCGAACTAGGTGCCCTCTCAGATTCTTCAGGAGATATGGGCATCTGCCAAAAAATGCTTCAGGAGATGTGGGCATCTGCCAAAAAAAGTGCCGCCCATTGCCACATGGGTGAGGGCAAGAAGTTCTCGGCTTCCCAAACTTGGAAGCATGAATTCCACATAGTCGCCAGATAGCAGTGTTTCCGGGCCCCATGTCTGTCACCACTGCACTCACTGTTACACCAGCACTTTCTGCTCTTCGTATCACATTGAAAAGGCACTGTTTAACTTGCTCGGCATCAAAGGAGGAGGCTGTTAGAAAAGACGTGAAACAATTATTGTTTATGCATCAAAGCTGTGTGATGTACAAAATTCATTTTGAACCTGTAAAATATCTCAGTGTGCTTACTCTGAATAAAACAAAAATTGGGGGACCCTTAAGCTTCGCCTTTAAGAGTTGAACGCGATTGCGATTTCCAGCCCCATATGTGTGAGTAACAGAATGTGCGCACTAGGACGTGCGTCGTAATGGGTCGAGTGCTTTTAACCAGGAGAAATCATGCTCGTGAAACTGCCAAAGTTGCGATGCACCCACTACGCGGTCTTAACAGAGTATGCGCATTAATGTGCGAGCCTTTTGTAATGGGTGGTCGGCTTTAAATCACCAACTCTGTCTGAACGCTTTGTAATGGTTGGGCTTTGAAAACACCCCCTCATTGCGCAGTTCACATCTTTTGACACCTGATGTGATTCTACACTTCTGCCAGGCAATGTTAAATGTGCTAAGAGGACCCCTTCCACTACATGACACTTATATAGTGTGCTTATGCGACAGTTTCAAGCAGCATGGTGGCTCAGTGGTAGAAAAACTCCTTCCCACCCAGACAACCCGGGTTCGATTTACACTCGGACCGAAGTATTTATTATTTATTTTAGTTGCAGCTTTCTCAATTTTTCGGTCACGGATAATTTTTCGCTCACAACCAACGCGCCGAAGTCGACGTACACGGCGAAATTTCTGCGAAACAAGCTCTCTAACGCTTTCGCAATATAATACTACCTTTCTTGCGAAACGTAACAGACCTTGGCTTCAATCAGTAAAAAACTCGGATGGCAATTACAACAGTACAAAGATACAGAATTGGCCAGAAGATATTCACAACTGATATGTTTACAAATGGAAACGCCTTCCTTTTATGTTCAGAAATAGTACACACTGACGTGTGCATTCTTTTCTCTTTTTTAAGGAGACAGGACTTTACCATTAAAGCTTTTGTTGTGGTAGCTTAGTGGTAGCTTAGTGCCGAAAGTGATGTGCTGCTAGGTCCAAGGACATGGATTAAATTCCATGTAAATATTGCCATAATACAAAAGTAAGATATGAAAACACTGGTGCACTCAAATTTACATACAGGTTGATTGAAATTGATTAAAATTATTCTACATAGTGCTCCATAATTAAAATGTGGCTCTGGCATGCGAAGCACCACTTCTTTTTTTATAGGTAAGACACAAAAATTGATACAAAGTGAAAAACGGCAACAGCTTTGTAAAGTACAACCCTTACATGTGAAATGGTAAGCAACAGCGTGCTTCCAGCGACTTGTGATGCCCGCCAACATGAACACGAGTGCATGGGTAGCAAGTGCCTCTTTGGTAGCTGCGTTTGATGGCCCTGTTGTTGGCTGCCCTGAAAAGTTCATTGACGTACAATATGAGAATAACACACAGCTGAATCCTAGGGTCAATGAGAGAAATGGCTGAGAGTAGCAATACGCATGCGTTGACATGAGAAGTAACATTTCGCTGCAACTGCTGTATATTTAAAGACAAGAAGGTATACCGGGTGGTGTATCGTAATGATATAAACATGCTATCTTTTTTGGCGTAACAGCTTCCTTTTGGTCACCAAACAAAGTGCCTTTAGTGCTAAGCTGCTCTGCACTGGGGAGCTGAACCGCAAATGAAGCACTAACATCCACAGTCATACCTATAATGCTTCCGCTTGACGCATCATAATCAAGTCCTGGTGAGATTTAAATCTCATCTATCAGGACACATGCATGACGTTCCTCTGCTTGCATCCCAGACACTTTCTGCTCCAAAGCGGCAAGAACTTCTTCAAGGATCCCTGCAAAACATTTCTTACATCAACATCTCAGGGAGAAAACAGGTCTGTAACGTGCAGCCACAAAAAACAAGGATTTTAGAGTAATCAGCCATATTTACCAGGAGTGAACTTAATGTGTTCTGTCTGCCGTTGCAAAGTTCTTTTTGCTGGGAGAGGTACAACATTTTCTTTAACGAAGTCATACCCCTTGCTACCACAAGCAACCTTCAATTGCAGGGCTTTTTGGAGGGATTCGGGGACCAAGAACTTCCCCGCATGGAGCCTTTTTCAAGAACACGGATCTGATCGTCAGAGAGCACCGGCCTACAGTGTTCTCGAAGTAGCTCTCTGTCTTTTTCAGCCTGGAGCCGCCGCTTTTTTTCTACATGCAGCTTACGCTCTAGCTCGAGCACACGGTCCTTTAACTTCATGCAGGATGCACATCCTGCTCAAATTCGAAAAGAAAAACCATAAGTGCATGAATTCGTTACTTTTTCACAAGGGCTCCAAAAACTGATATGCCCATCATAAAACATTGGAACCTAATCACTTTGTGTACATTTTAACTTTATTCCTACAGATAACGGAGAGAAAATTTTGAAGCACTTTGGGCAACCTGGTTTCAGTGGGAGTACGCATGATATCATAAGCATCATTTAGAGACATTAATCAGGAAGGGCACACGTGACCATGTTCATCATGCTATTGCCAACCGTCCACGCTTTCAGTACGTGTTATGAGTAACTTAAATACTAGAAGAAAGATGGCTTTTGGATGTGTTTTGTCTTGATAACCAAACCACAATTGATGCAAGAATAGCAGCAATATAGCTACCAATGAACAAATTTGCAATAGTGCTTAACAACCCTCTCTACTTCAATATCTTACCTGCAAGCATGGAAGGTAGGCTAAAAGGAAATGTAGGTGTGCCTGAATATTCGGGCATTGTTAAATCTGTAAAAATATAAAAGCACGAACATGTTTTTATGCAAGTGCCTGGCAAAGCCATCTGAAAGGAACTGTCACATTGAAACAATTCTGCAGATAAACCTAGTAGTAACTAAAAGGTAACAGTAATATATTGCCAAGCAACATTTGTAAAGATGACTGCTGTGATATTGCATGCACATGCTGAGGGAGCCTCTGATTTAGATCTGGCTGGCTTTTGTAGCAAAAAAAGGGGCCTTAAGTGGTCAACTTTACGTTTACAGTATTTATGATGCATAATTGGTATGTCTCATTTCCTGCAAATTAGTTCATTTCAGCGGCTGTGTCATCATGGCGAGCTTTTCATGAGCAATGATAACTCAACACGTGCCCACACGCCACGACTAAACGTAAACTCAGCTTCATCTCACCTTCTGACATTGAAACTGAGAGCTTTGGTTCGGAGGTAACACACGCCGTCTGGTTTTTTGGCGTCTGCAGGAAAAATCTAGCTTGTTGTGAAGAAAACAAAAAAGGAAGTTTCGGATACACTTTGGGGGGAATTAAGTGAACGGTTTGTATGTGGTGTTTTCCCCAACTGCAGAAGCTAATGCAACATAAAGACCCACACATCAACTGACATTTCTCAAAAATTCTGCCTACTGCGATGGGTGTCGATTTCATGTCACTGCAAGGAGTGGAGGCATTGCAGGTGTCCGACTGAACTTCCATTTGATTCCTTCTGAAAAAATGTCAACAATCCCATCACAAAATCGTGACTGTGCTCACAAATAAAGATTTGTGTAACCTGTTGCTGTATTGGAGGAACTTTCACTTGGTATGTCACCAGCCGTGCATGGCGATTGCGACGGTGTAGAAACTGCAATGCAATGAGCAAAGTAGATTACTATGGGCAGAAAGGATAAGCTGGAATGAAAAGTAAAAACTTGAACCACTATTTCTATAACACTCACAGCTGAAGATGCTGGGGATGGCATCTGGCTTCAGCCGTTTCTTCCCTTTTACAAGGACCTCCTCAAACTGATCTTGGCAGAAGTGATCCTGTGGTGGATAATGTGGTGGATAATGTGAAATTCAAATGGTGGATAATGTGAAAACATTAGGTGTCGTATTTTCAAACAGCATGCTATGGGACGCACAAGTAGAGCAAGTAGCGACAAAAACGGCACGTGTACTTGGTATAATTTATCGCAACAATTATCTACTTCCGTTAAAAACAATACTTATTATTTATCATTCTTTGTTTATGTCCCTATGTTAACTATTGCTTTATGGTGTGGGGGTGACACAACACAAACAAATATTGATAAGCTCAGTAGACTTCAAAATAGATTCCTAAAAATTATCGCTAAGAAAGAACCTTAATCACTCAGTTATATACATGCAACAAAAAATATAAACTAATCAGTTTTCAAAGTCTTTACAATTACAACATTTGTAGGAGTATAAAAAAAAGCTGAAGCAAAAAAATCTGATTTAGCCAACCTACACGGAGAATAAATATGATACCCGTAAGCATTCTGGTTATACCACGATCACGCACAAAATATGGTGACCACAATGCTATTCCCAGAATGCTGCATTGAGTAAATATGAAAAAATGGGATGGCATCTGGCTTCAGCCGTTTCTTCCCTTTTACAGGACCTCCTCAAACTGATCTTGGCTGAAGTGATCCTGATTCAATTCAATTCAATTCAAATATAAAAACAGAGTTCATTAACCATTCTGAGCATGGAGATGCTTATGCTAGGGTTACTGTATATGCAAATGCAGCAGCTAGTTCAGACAGTAATAAAATAATTGTTGAGCTTTAACATTTCAAAACCCACGTTATGATTATGAGGGATGCCGTAGTGGCGGGGTGGGCTCCGAAAATTTCGACCACAGACAAGATGGAGTGGTATGAAAAGCAGGACATGACTAATGCAAGCTATTTCCTTGCACCACTTCCCTGCTCCTACTCTCTAAATGTGTATGTTATCTAGTTAGAGAGCGCACATTACAAACACACATTTTCGATTAGGTCGTGCTACCCGAGCTGAGTGTGAAATTATATGTTGTGTGCTCGTTTCTGTTAAGAGTCCGCTGTAATGTTTCGTGCAAAAGTTCATTACGCAACATCCGCCGTTTTTCTAATGCCTCACAGAAAGTCAGTGCCAACTTCGCTCTTCGAATGTGAGCTCGAGTCGGACTGAACTTCGGTCCGTAGAGATAAACCGGATTCAAAACTCGTTCGTGTGTTCTTAAGTGCTCAGATGACGGACCTTACGAATGCGTTGAATTTTTGGCAACTCAATTGGTCGGTTCGCAACATAACTTTTTTTTATTGCTTTTGTCACAGTAGCCCACTCGTCTCGTGAGCGTTAAGGCAACGTTCGCACCTAGTATGCTACTTGTAGGACCGAAACGGTCGTCTGACTGTCGACGACGGGCGGCGTAAGCAAAGGCAGCATCTGCACGTAAAACTACACACTGTTAATGCAACGCTTCCGTCGACCTTGGCAGTGCCCGACCCCATTGTTGTCGCAAAGATAATTGAAATCGAGATTACTTAATTCGATAACAGGTGGTGGAGGGTAAAAATATGGAGCGGCGACCTAGAACGTCGGTCCGCAGCGTAACAAGACGCACCACGCGCACTAAGCCTCTTTTTCCTAAAAATGAGACGCCCGCTCATTCTGAGCGCACAGTCAAGGCATTAAAGACCCAGAAATGCATTACCTCGCATATTCTTGCTCCTCTTCCTGCCGGCTTCTGACGTTTCATGCGCAGCAGCCACTTGAGGCGGCGACGGACGACGGAGGCAGACTTGCCACATGGAATCGAGACGAAGGCCTTTCCGTGCTCTTCTCGGTTCGTGCAGTGGGGAGCGCAGCATCCTGTCATTGTCGCAACTTCGCAACACTGAGTCAGGGCGCTGCGCCGCGCAGACGTTCGCAAAAACGGACAGCACAAGACACCACCACAACATCGACAAACCAAACTCAGCCGGACCGCCTTGCGCTTCGCCTGACGGCTTGATACAGCGGTGGTGGCGCGGCGATCGCCAGCATCCCGCACGGCCGTGAAGTTGGCTTTCCCGAAAACGGATGCTTTTTGCGCACGTGAGCGCGCTGGGCGAATGGTGGCGCGAGCGGCGAGTTCTGTCAGAGGCGCAACTCTGCTACCTAAAGGTAGCATATACAGTAACTCTATAGGTCTATAAACGTTTATCCGAGACAATAAATACGTCTAGAAGACGTCACGGAATAAGAAGCTAAAGGTCTAGAAAATGTCGTATATCTCGTCTAATGTCTGGCTAGAATCCGTTTTAAAGACCATCTAGAAAACGTTTTTAAAACGCCGCAAAAAATCTCCTTCTATAAAAGGGATTGCCGGATACCTAAAATATCCCATTGCGTTGTCTTTGAAAAGACGCTTTCTAGACGTTTTTAAGACGTCATGCAGGATGTTTTTTTTTTCTTTTTGCTGTTTTTTTTGTGCATGAAATTAGTGCACGTCTATAGGAAGCCCTCTCTGTTATAGTAATTACAGTTACTTTATTCTGCAATTACCATTACAGAGTGAGAGCTCCGTAAAACAGCAACGATTCCTGTACAGAACGTAAAAACCACAAAATGAGATATAGCATTCGACTAGATAACATTATACAGAAGCGGCAAAAGAATACAAAATATCGCGGTAGTACAAATGCAGCTATATAGTGTCCAGCCTTCAAGAACACAACATTTTGTTGCACGATTCATCTAGCAAAATTGTTGTCAACAACTAACAATGCAATATGACAAAACTTAGGGTCTGGCACAGCAATTCTGCAGGATCTAAGCGTCGTCTCAATTAGCTCTACTGAATTAAATACAAGGATGAATTGAAGAGAAATTGTCGAAAAGGGAATGTCGCTGAAGCCAACGACTCGACAAGGGGACTATAGTCGCATACAACTTTAGAAGGCAGGAGAGGCCCCGCCCAGACGACCGAAGCGCGGCAGCCGATCGCCTCTGCGACTAAAGAAATAGTCCCGCTCGTGCACGCGCCGCTGTTCTCCGAAGGAGGAGCCACCGGCCGTCCCGCGCATAACGTCAGTCCCGAGTGCGCGCCCATTGGTGCAGGCTTGTGTTCATCCGCCTTTGAGGAGGAAATGCCGCTGCCTCCTAAAGTTGTATCCCACTATAATTTCCGTCAGGGCCCTGACGAAGACAAGCCTCCATGTTGAAACGTTTCCTCAACGCTTCGTCTTTCGCTGAACTTTATTCTTGCGAGGAGAGAGAGAGAGAGATGCAATAGAGGATAGGCAGGGAGGTTGACTAGCGTCCAGTTTGCTACCCTACTAATGGGGAGGGGAGGGAGTAAAAATAGAGAGACGCATTTTACAACACACACACAGAGGAGCGTATCATATACACAGGCGTCACTCAATTCTGTTGCCTTTAATTACTGCAGGAGGGCTCGTGTGGTTTTCTGGGCTGATGTGCTATGTAGACAGACTTCCATGACCTTTCATTGAGTAAATTTAAGGCCGACCATCTCCTGAAGGCACACTGGCACACTGGAGAGTCCAGCAACGTTGTTGAAATTGGGGACAGCGGCACAAGAGATGATCGACAGTCTCTATGGATTTGCGGTTATCGCACATTGATGAATGTGCCATACAAATCCGATAGGTGAATGAGTTAGAAGACGCTACACCGAGCCACAGCCAACACAGAAACACAGCAAACACATGTGTACAGTAGAATTGGACAGGAGTAAGCGCTGTCCAGTCCACTTCTGCTGTCCACGTTTTTTTCAGTGCGCTTCAACCAAATTTTCCAAACATGAACGTAAACCAACTAGCCCAACTCGTCATCTTGCTCCAACACAGCATTCTAAGCAGGAAAGGAGGCATGCATCAAGCACCTGGTGTGTGTCTCGCTTCGTTTCAAAACAATCGTTCAGTAGCGCTACTTAAGACCACAGTTAGTGGAAATCGACTCCAATGTGCTGAAAACGCTAATAACAAAACAAAACTGCAAAATATTATTTGGCCCATCCAGTCAAGAATACGTAATAAAAAAAAGAACGTAAATGGCTTGCACAATCACTGTTGCTGAAGTGCATTGCTCACAAAATGTAACTTTTAGGAACTTTCTTACAACATGCCTTTGTTGGAACGTTTCTCACTGAAAAAATGCTGGCAATAAACTCTGACATCATTACAGAAGTAAGACTAGACGTTCGGAACAAAAGGCGCCATCTTAGACGTTAGCTAAAAAATATTTGCGGATGCAATGCAGCATCCATGTTTCAAATTGCGCCCAATAAAGAAGTAACGGTTTCAGGCTTCGAAATGCAGCGTACAAAACATATCACAGGAATTATGGTCTGACATCCCTAGAGAGCACACAGTTAACCTTAAATGTGCCATGCCTAACAAAAAACACGACCACTGCAAATTCCAGCAACATAGAACGAAAAGCACAACTAAACCAACTGTAGCGCAAGAATAAAATGTATGAACAGAAAACCAATGGAAAGGACCACAAGAATTACAACGGGCCACTTACTAAAATGCATAAATAAGATTTAAGAATATTTCACCAATATCCAATACATTCTTCTACAAAGTGCATACACAGACACTGCCTGTGAAGACCTGGTTAAGCAGCAAAGGCATCTTTGCATCTTCAGTTAATTGTCGCCTCTGTGGAGTTCCGTAAACTATATAACATTGCTTCATCAGCTGTAAAGACGCCGTACTCTTTTGGAACGTTCTACAAAGGGCCTTTAAAAAACAATTCGACTTAAATTCTTATAGCATACGTACTTTCGTGCCACCCAAAAGCTATTACATGCTTGTTGACATGCTCTTACTAATGAGTATGCACAGTTTATGGAAAACTCGCATGTCAGACAGGCATGCGGAACCCATGGTATCATCGCGGTTGCATTTCATTCAAATGGCTCTTCAGCTAAAAGACTTTTCTCAACAATTAGAGTTTCAACCGGACTGGTATCCACTCTTCATGAAATGTACTGCTTTAATGCCCTTTTAGGATACAGAGTTATTTTATACTTCTTTCTGTGTAACGCTTGTCGTACACTTGTAGAGGCCGCCTTGAGTATTTTGTTCGCTATGTATGCTAATTATACACATTTGTAATAAATACCATGAAAGAAACAAAAAAGTACCGGGATGGCTCTGAGGTAGAATACTGGGCTTCCACGCAGAGGGCTAAGGTTCGAGGCTTGTTCCATCCTAGAATTTGCTCTTATTCCGTTTTTTTTTTCTTTCGCGCGATAGTGGTTACGGACATCGGCGGTGGCGGACAACTACGGCGCCAATAACGGCCCTTGTTGTGATCTCATAACAGCTTTCGCTGTAAAAGTGCCAAGGTGCACTCTGGTATGCCGTGCGCTCTGCTTTCTGCCGCGGTCTCCGCTGCCGCCGGAATCATAAGGTTAGAGTGCCTTGATGCCCTCGCGCTCCGCTGAGGATGAGGACAGCGGAATCCTCACTAAACGCGCCCTCTCGCGGTAGCCGGGCGCGAGGCGCATCACATTTTTTTGTTGGGGAGCGCGGAGACTGGGACGGCCGGAGGGAAACCCGCTGGCGCGCAGTCTCGGATGCATGCTGCGACTAATACGCGGGACGCGCGTGCCATGCGGCGAAACGACTTTACCTAACTTTACCGGGGCGCTAGCACCCCCCCCCAACTGAAAGAGGGGTCATGTGGTGAAGCGTACGTGAGGCGGCCGATTCAAAGAGTGCACTGAATTTGAAAGAGGGGTCACGTGGTGAAGCGTAGGCGGCCGATTCAAAGAGTGAATTGAGAGGGTGTCACGTGATGAAGTTTACGCAATACTGAAGGAGGGGACCACTTGTATGATGGATGACGAAGGGTGGCGTGAGGTTGAATTCAGCTAATCAGGATTCAGCTAGTTGAGGAGTGCGGGCAACAGCTTCGCTGTCTGACGGCTTTCACGGCGGTGAACGCGCTGACTTTTTTTTTTTCAGATCATAACGAAGACATACATGTTATTCATTTCATGACCCGTCAATCATGTTCATCATACATAGATGCCCTCATATGACAATACGCCTCCCACGCTCAAGTTTGCAAAAGGAGCGCGCTGTTCAAACAGAAATAAGTAACAACTGTGACAATTATTCTAAAAAGACAGGGCGTGCAAACACGGACACAAGAAAGAAGTCAGGACACCACAAACGCCGACTAACAACTGAAGAGACGCACAACGGCTGAAAAGAAAGAAGGCACGAAAACTTATCTGCGCATGCCCATGCGCAGTGACCTGTTTTTTACCATGCCATTGGTCAGTGACCTGTTTTTTACCATGCCTTTACCTGACCAGACGGTATTCCGTCGAACTCTCGACTATGCCCATGCAACAGGCGAACCTATCAATCCGGCACGCGTGGCGGTCTACGTGGAAGATAACTGTTCAGGCATTTGATTTCACCTTTATGCAAGTTAATCGACGGTTGGCTCACGCATGCGCTACCACTATTCTCGATATGCCATGCTTCAATCATCAGGCGCATTTCTTCATTACTGTGACGGTACAACACTGCGCATTCATCGAATTTTGGCGTGCACTTACAATCTCGACAATGTAAAGATAGATTAGAAGGTGAGCCTCCTGTTAGCGATCTCTTATGTTCCAACAATCTCTGGTTAATGCATCGGCCCGTTCGTCCTACGTGGAAGCGGCCGCAGCTGAAAGGGACCTTATACACCACACTCGTAAGGCAATCAGTGAATTTGTTGGTGTGTTTTACGAAACAAATATCGGTCCGCTTCTTGTCTTTTACTCGCTCATTCTTCCTCTGCACAGCGGCACAAATCTTACCTAGTGTGGCGAAGCAATTGGTACTGCTTAACGGTTGCGCTCTCCAGCGGCTCCTAGTAGGTCGTCCTCTTCTAAACGCCGCTCGCGCTCGGAGCCCGTGCTTCTGCCTTGACTGTCGCCATAGTGCATTGTCGCCGAGTGCCGTCCAATAAACCGCTTAACAAATTGGTGGAGGTGCTGTGCTCCCATTCAATGCCCCTGGAACTTCGTTCCCGTACTCTGCCATCTACCATGCCTCAAGACGCCGCTCAGCAAACGCCGCCTCCCACACCGACCACATGTCCCGGTGTCCTACGCATCCGCGATCCACCTATCTTCACTGGCGCCGATGGCACCGACGTGGAGGACGGCTCGCAATTTACGAGCGCGTGAGCGTACCCAACAAATGGGACGAGGAGGCAAGTTGAGCAATTTGGTCTTCTACCTCGCGGGAGTAGCAAGCTTGTGGTACAACAACCACGCGTCCGATTTTGCTACTTGGTCGGATTTCAAGACCACCGTCATCAACGTTTTTGGCCGCCCTGCAGTTCGTAAGCTGAAGCAGAACAGCGCTACGCGAACGAGCTCAGCAGGCCGGTGATATCTTTCACCAGTTATATCGAAGACGTCCTAGACTTGTGTAAGAAAGCCAACGGCACCATGTCCGAGTCCGACAAGATCCGGAACATTATGAAGGGCATTGACGACGATGCCTTCACCATGTTGCTCGCTAAAAACCCTTCCACCGTGGCCGAGGTCATAACACTGTCCAGAGCTACGAGGAGCTCCGCCGGCAACGTTCGATGACCGCTCTCCATCACGCGACGAAGAGCTTGCTGGCTTGGCGGCCATACCTGACCAGGCCACGCTGCTTGCAGAAATGAAGGCATTCGTGCGCGGAGGAAATCGCACGCCAGTTCTCTCTCCTGGCCTTCGCCCACCCGCCGCACGTTCAACAGTCGTCGACGACCCTTCTTCCTCCCATCCGCCGAGCGATTGAGCAGGAAATCGCGGAGGTGATGCCTGAGTACCACCAGCAACCTCCGGCTCCTGCGCCACAGAGTTACGCTCAGGTTGTCGCCAGGACGCACCAGGCAATCCCTGCGGCTGCACGTTGAGTTACGCCGAAGCCGCCGCTAGACCTCCGTCCTTCGAAGCGGGCGTGCCGGCTACGTATGCTGCCGTCATCCCTAGGCCCCGACTGCAACCCACCTTGCAGTCATTTCAGCAGCCGCCCCGTCAATCGCATCCTGCGACGTGGGCGGGACCTGCGCCTGGCGAACCGATGGCGCCACACCCGACAATCGGCCCATCTGCTTTGCATGCGGTTATGCCGGTCACGTGGCCCGTTACTGCCATCGCGTGCAGCCAGCCTCGAGTCGCGGTCAACCACCACCAGCCAGTCCAGCCGTGCATTCTACGACCCGCCTATGTCGCCGACCGTCACGCCCAGCTCCATCCCCTCGCCGCTCTCCGTCCCACGCCCGTCGCTCACTGTCACCAATGCGGCCCACGTTCTGTCGCACGAGAGCAGGAAAACTAGTCGTCGCAGTCCACGAGGCAAGGGCTGCGACGCTATCGAACTGTAAAAGCCCTCAGCGAAGTCCATCGAATGTCATAGACATGTTTGTGGACGGTGTTCGCGCGTCTGCCCTTGTCGACACTGGAGCCGCCATATCCGTTATGGACGCAAAACTTAGCCGCTTACTTCGAAAAGTGACGACGCCACTTTCTGGGATGTCCCTCCGTACGCCAGCTCCCAGAGTATTAGGCCTACAGCAGTATGCACTTCTCGCGTCGTCATTCAGGACGTTCTGTACGACGTCGAGTTCATCATAATTGCTGCATGCTCCCACGACGTCATCCTGGGATGGGATTTTCTCTCCCGCCACGACGCCATAATTCACTGCGCACCAGCCGCCCTCGAACTCTCACCGTTCTCAGATTTGACGCCGGCAGACAGTCCATCGGCATTCACCAAGACCCTCGTCAAAGACGATACCAAAGTTCCTCCAAACTCGTCGACGGCTGTGCCAGTTTACTGCGCCGGTCTCTGCGACACAATTGCACTCCTTTCGCCATCTGACCGCGTTTGCACTAGGAAAGGGTTGCTGGTACCTTTCGCGACCGTGCAAGTCACTCAGGGTAGCACCGCTATTTTGTTACCAACCCATCCCCGCCCATTGTTACGTTGGTGCGAGGGCAATGTCTCGGCCAGAGGTGGAGCCCCTCGAAGACGCACAAGTTCTGGACGACCCGATGACTCGCACCTGCACCAGTTCCCGTACCATCAGTGCCGTTTCCACGTCTGATTCCTCACACCGCGGATGTATTTGGTCCCTCCATTGCTGACAACATTACGTCGGTCCAGCGTTCCCAGCTTCTGTGCCTGTTGGAAGAATTTCGTTCTTCTTTCGATGTCGGGCAAACTTCTCCGGCCGCACGTCCTTTGTTACGCATCGCATCGACACTAGGCGCCCAACCACCACTGCGGCAACGTCCATATCGCGTGTCTCCCACAGAACGTCGGGTAATTAATGAGCAAGTCGACGATATGCTCGACGCGACGTTATTCGACCCTCGGACAGCCCGTGGGCGTCTCCTGTTGTTCTCGTGCCAAAGAAGGACGGTTCTGTGCGCTTCTGTATGGACTACCGAAGGCCTCAACAAGATCACTCGGAAGGATGTTTATCCACTGCCGCGAATCGACGACTCGCGATTGACAGCCTCCAAGGAGCAGATTACTTTTCATCTCTCGATTTGCGCTCGGGGTACTGGCAAGTACCCATGGCTGATGACGCTCGACGAAGACAGCCTTTGTCACGCCCGACGGCTTGTACGAGTTCACGTCATGCCGTTTGCTCTGTGCAATGCGCCCGCGACCTTCGAGCGCATGTATGGACACCGTTCTGCGCAACTTGAAATGGCACACGTGCTTGTGTTACTGGACGACGTCCTTCGTTTTCGCTCCGGACTTCTCCACGCATCTTCAAACGTATGCGGCATGTTTTCACGCGTTGACCCAACGCCGGCCTCCAACTGAACCTGAAGAAGTGCCGATTTGCAGCACGGCAGCTGACAATCCTAGGCTACGCTTCGTGTCCAAGGACGGAATCCTTCCGATCCGGCCAAGCTTCGGGCCGTGGCCGAATTTCCCAAACCTACGTCCGTCAAAGAACTCGCGCAGTTTCGTGGGACTGTGCTCCTATTTCGACGTTCATACGCAACTTTGCCACCATCATATCGCCGCTGACGAAGCTCCTGGAAGTAACGGGCCCCTACATCGTGGCCGTCCGAATGCGACGACGCGTTCGCAAAGCTCCGTCGTTTGTTGACGTCTCCTCCCATACTACGCCACTACGACCCTACGGCCCCAACGGTGGTACACACAGACGCCAGCGGTGTAGGCCTCGGTGCTGTTCTTGCGCAACGCAAACCAGGGTTCCCCGAATATGTCGTCGCCTACGCAAGTCGTACGCTTACTAGAGCCGAGACCAATTACACTGTCACGGAAAAAGAGTGCCTGGCGATCATCTGGGCCCTTACAAAATTCCGACCTTATTTGTATGGTCGCCCATTTGATGTCGTCACCGATCACCGCGCACTATGCTGGCTGTTGTCATTGAAGGATCCCTCGGGCCGTCTCGCCCGTTGGGCACTTCGCCTGCAAGACTACGACATCCGCGTGCTCTACCGCAACGGACGTCTGCATGCTGACGCCGACGCCCTCTCGCGCTCCCCCTTGCCTGACGACAATGCCTCCTGCTCAGTGTCTCACACTGCTGTTTCTCCTAGTGGACCGAAAACCTTCAGCGCACGTGTCACCAGTCGGTCTACAACCATTACCTTGCCCTAACCGTCCGTCTGGGCGCATGGGCATCGATTTGTATGGACCACTTCCTCTGACGTCGGCTGGTAACCGTTGGGCCATCGTCGCCGTTGACCATCTAACGCGACCATCGCTACCGAGCAGCGCAAGGATAAATGGTTCGCTTCGCTAATATACTTGCTCACTGATCCGTCGACAACACCAACCACTCGCGCGTTGCGTCGTCAAGCCCACCATTTCGCCATTCGTGACGACCTACTGCACCGACGCAATTACAACGCCGACGGCCGCCAGTGGCTACTTGTTATACCCCGAAGTCTGCGTGCTGAAATATGCGAGTCCTTCCACTCTGATCCGCAATGCGCGCACTCAAGGCGTCCGCAGAATTTTTTTCAGGGGGGGGCAACCGCTGGGTGGGGGTGGGGGTGGGGGTTATGGTAGGTTTGCACTAAAAGGCACTATTTATGGTCTGAGTTACGCACGTGCGAAAAAAAAAATCGAAACAACGAATCATTGGACTGGAAAATACACAGGATTTTGTTAATGAACAATAAACTAAACGTAATGAGCAAAATGCGCAAAACATAGCACCGCTCTCAATGTGGTTAATTTGGCGCAAAGCTAGAAACATGAAAAAGACCAGAGGAAAGAGTCAGAGGGGCACACACTACGAACTGTTTATTGCCGGCAAGATTGGAAATCAAGAAAACGTATACGCATGCGCAGGGGCGTGAAACTGGGACGTCAGCATGTCAATACGTAAGCTGTCCATTAAAAAAGGATATCTCATATTGATACGATACAAATGATATGCCACTGACACAGGCGGACCCATTCCTTGAATTATGAAAAAGTTATCTCGCCGTTTGGTCTCTGCTCTTGACAACAATCTTAGCTTGCTCGAAACGTGGCGCATATGAGCATGCCTTAAGATGCACCGGAAGATGCGCACCATCACTTTTACCAATACTATTGGCGTGCTCCCTCAGGTGGTCATTACGTCCCGTTTGTCCTATGTATAGGCCTTGCCATTGCCACAGCTCACAGGAATTTGGTAGACACAACCTTCGGCACGCCGCCTGAAGGGTTTCACGTGCCTCTTTGGAACCCTTGCTGCTTAGGACTAGAGGTTCGCTGGCACAGCTGTGCCAGTTAATTTGGAGCGGAAAACAGCATCAGGAATTCCACGGCTGGTGGCCACCTTCTTAGGTTATGGCTCACTTTGTGCACGCACGGTAGAACTTGTGGTTTTGCACGCTCCCGTTCTCTCAAGTGCTCTTCCAGAGTACTGATTTTCACTTTCCGTAGCAAAGACTCGGCGACGTCAACCAAGACCATCCGAGGAAAGCCAGCCTTTTTGGAGTTTGCCAATAAGTGCAAATGCTAGTACATCATGTGCGAACACGTCCCGCGCAACGCAGATTGAAGGCAATACAGAGCGATGCACATTGAACAATCATAAGACAATAGCGCTTTTGTGCTGCGAGGCAAGTAAGCGCAAGAAACATGATCGTTTTTCAAAGCCGGGCCAATATCTAAAAAACTGCAAACAATTGTCGGTCTGAAGCTCATGAGTGAAAGTTAGTCCCTTAGAATTCGTGTACAGAATGAAAGTTCATGGTTACACTCTGCAGAACGTTCGTAACAGGTTCCAGTCGTGCGCTGTACTTCGCTACGATTTGCAAGCAGACAATGAAAGATGAACTTGTCGTTGCACAGTAGAGTATGTGAGCTCGTTGCCTAGTTGCAGCATTCGAGGTTGACTCTATTGATGCGAGCTCCTCGAGGGCTTCAACGATGGCCACGTAACGTTGAGAGAAGATCCTAACTGACTTGTATTTTGCAGACCAC
Source organism: Rhipicephalus sanguineus (assembly GCF_013339695.2). Taxonomy (NCBI): domain Eukaryota; kingdom Metazoa; phylum Arthropoda; class Arachnida; order Ixodida; family Ixodidae; genus Rhipicephalus; species Rhipicephalus sanguineus. Next base: position 8,926 of record NW_023615122.1, on the reverse strand, counting down.
CTTGTTTCACACAGCATCGGAATGTTGGGCACCAATTTCCTTCGAAGTACGCTCTCACGGAAGAAGTTTATGGTTTGCTTGATGATCCCTATTGTGTTGCGAATTTCAGAGACTTCGTTCAAATTGTTGATCACGAGATTGTTTGTGGCTTGCGCAGTGGAAAAATAGTGCCTTTGGAAGCTATTTCTGTATTATTCTGTTAACTCCAGCTTCTCTTCCAGTCATTGTGGAGCATCCATCATATACCCCTGTCCAACGAGGTTCGAAAGAATCAGCCCAGCATAATTTAAAAAATTCAAGATTGCGGCGGCAATGCAAGCTGAGTTCAGTTGATTCAACTCTACAAATCCCATAAAATGCTCTCGAACGCAGGCATCCGTTCCTCTCTTCGTAAACGAAGCGAATAGACATCTGCCCTATAGACATCTGCTCTGTTCCTGCAATATCTGCAGTTTCGTCCGCAAGGACGGAAAAAGCAAATGCTGTGTTAACTTCAGCCACTATTTCCTCCCTCAGGATGTCGCCATAGATTGTGATGATCTCGTTCTGGACTCGGGCGGAAGTGTACTTTGCATTACCAGGACAAGATGCAAAGTGTTCTTGAAGCCGGGTATCTCCTGCTTCTACCCTAAAGTCAAGGAGATCATTGAAAACTCCACTGTCAGACTGCTTCCCGCGTACTGGCAAGTCATGCGTTGCACAAAATATAATGGTGGAAATGATCGGAAATAGTTTCTGGCGGTTCCTTTCAACTTACTCGTGCAGGGCTTTGTTTAGCTGCTGTACAACGGGTAATTTCTTGCCTGACATCACACCCATAAAGTTCCGTGAGGCGGCCATTGCTTCCTGGTGCCATTGGGATTTCCCATGATCCCTGCACGCCTCGTGAATTTTTTTTTTTTGTTGTTACTGAAAGTGCGCACGAATAAAGCTACCTGAGTACCCGATGAACATTTGGAGGAAAGGCGACGCAGAAACGACAAAGGGCGCCTTTCAGTGTCGCCGAATACGCAAGCCAAGGGGCGTAATCTGCCAGTCATTGGTAGCGAAAAGTCCTCTTGCCAGGTGTTACATCTTTCTTAAGTCATATGTAGCATTTGGCGACCATGGATTAGTCAGAAGGCGTAACTTAAAATTGTCTGGGATGCCCGCGAGTTTAGCTTTGTCTAGAAACTCTCCCAAATCATATTCTTGAGAAATGTTAGTTGCTTGCTTGCTGTTGTCACTGTTATTTAATCCCAAGCAAGGAGAAATAGCATCGTGGCTTACTGTGTCGTGGTAGCTCACTGATGGTGGAACCTCTTCCATGGTGGCGACGACCTCAGGCACTGTCCGTTGGTGAAAGTCTGCATCACTAGGCTGGTCAACTTCTGCAAAATCGTCACACGCACACTATAATCGTCCGCCGGACAGCGCAGTGACACTCCGTCAGACATCCGCGGACGCTTGAAGAAGCGTCGGATATCCATAATTGGGAACCGACGAGGCAAAGCTGTCAGGTTCCTGGTGGTTGACACTAGAAAATATACGCACACTGACTGGAAGGATAAGTATTCAAATGCGCACGTTAAAAACACGAAAGCATTATATTTACAAGGACATCTTATTTACAGGCTAATACACACGCTCACAAATTCATTCGTCTAGCTCAATCTCGCTCGCGCACCCGTACAGTCGAGCGACCGGGCCATGCACTGCTGGCCGCTCGTTGCTCTCTCGTTTCAGTGTCCTGGTGTTTCATCTCCGCACAGCCATGCACTTCAACACACTGAACCACACAAAGAGAGGCTGCACGGTGCAGGGGCTTACCGTCTAAAAAACGGAAACCATGTGGCCGTGTCGGCTCCCCTTTTAGACAGGACATTGTGCGCACCACAAAGGGGGGAAGATGGCTGGACTCGTTTACGCGCTGGCGCCGCTCTGGCGAGGTTCCCCGTGATGGATAGCGCAAACAGAGACGCTGGGCTGGCCATCATAAATATATTCCGACTCGCCGAATTTCCTACCTTGTTGAAGTGGCCCACACTGGAGGTGCACTCAACAGATGCGTGCTCACAAGGGTTGAGGCTAGGGCGCACCAGCGTATTCCGAACACAGTGAGCAACCAAGGCGAAAACACAATTGCCCTGTACGGTGTCTCTTTTCGTGCCGCTATCTCTCTACAGAGCTGAACAACAGAAACCTCCCTGAAGGGTCGGAACACATGCGTGCCGGCACGACTACCACGGACTGGAGGCGCCAGCGCCTGAACGTGTCCAAATGATTAGAACAGATCGCCCTTCAGCCCTTTTTAACGATGACACCTTTCGAAGACGGTAAAACGACACGTGCCCGCAAAAACCTATCGACACGCGGACAGTCCAGAGGTGCACACCCAAAGCGTGAAAGCGGGGGCTGCGTCACCCGCTTCGCAGGGTGCGTCGCCGGCCCATTCGTGGCGGCTCTTTTCCTTGCGTCGTTGACAACCATCAGTCACGGTTTAAGTGTTAAGCATAGGCGCGTTGGCTGTAATCATCGCGCGGATGGGCACGGCTGCACGGATGTGTGTCGGGGGGCCAAAAAAAGACTCCCATAGGAAGAAGGCTTGATTGTGCTTTCAAGGGGGACGAATAAAGCTATTGATTTGCTTTGCTCTGTGTTATTGGTCTGGCCTTAAACGGATCTAAACTTAAGGTGGTGGTCACCTTTAATGATATTTGATTGGCTGATCTTCTATGGCATTTTTGAATAACCGTCGCAACTGGCTTGTTAACCAAATGAGTGAGTCAAACAACTTTATTGATGCTTGTGAACCAAGTTTTTTTTTTTTTTTTAACGCGAGCAAAATCTCGATAGCCAGTACAGTCTGAGCTGAAGCTCCAGGCAAACCCTGTACCACGGCTATACTTAGGCTCTAACCAAATGAACAATGAGTACAGTAGGTAACTGCAAAGGCTGTCCTTTTTTGTAAATTAATTTCTGCTTCTGATTATATAAATACATCATCCGTCGTGACTCGTCAGTGAAGTCCTTCCTACGAGTACTCATGTCGCCTTCGTGCACGCTGTACTTCACTATTCTTTTGTCAGGGTTTGGGACACATTCCTAAAAACTAACATCCACATGCAGCAGTATTTTATTTGAGATGCGTATGGACATTGCCGCAACATTACTAAACATGTAAGCAATATAATACATGACTCCCGAAAATGGTAAGGCGATTTAATTTGCATGAGCATGAAGGCCCGCTGTTGTGAAGGTATAATCGACGCCTTATAAGGACCAACAACAAGGGCAATACTTGAGCTCCACAACAAAACACACCATGCAACTCGTACAAGCCCACAAGCTTTCTGAGTGACCGATATAAAGCATTGTTTGGGAGCTTGGGTGGTGAGAGCACGACGCCATGGGATATTGTTACAGTCTTTTAACGAAGTGTAGCGGTAATGATTTCTTGTTAAATGTAGCCGTCAATTTTGTGAGAACTGAAGTTCTTGTGTCAGACTGCGTAAATCTCTTAGTTTCAGGGAAAAGAAAACATGAAACTTGTACCTCAGAATTATTCGCTATCTTCAATAGCCATCGCAGGCAGTCTCACTGCCATGACTTGACGTCTAGATTTGTCATAGTCTGTAATGTGCAAAATTGGTTCGCAATCCTGAAAGTTGTTCCATACGGACATGCGAGACCGAAGTGTGTTAATCAAGCTTCGCAGCTTTTCGCTAGTGCAAAAATTATCCCTATATATAGTATATATATATATATATATATATATATAGGCATAAGAGAACTTCTTCTGGCTACCGTCATAAAAATTGTGAAGAACTCCTTCGTGCTACAATATAAGAAACAAAACAAATATTTGTTTTAGGCTAAACAGTTTCGGCTGGCGCGCGGTCCAGCCTTCTTCGGAGGATGTAATTGAAACGACATGGCCCAACCTGCTGCACCAGGGCTGCCCGCCCAGTTTGGGTGCCAGACGAGAATTTCAAAAAAAAAGAGGAAAAAAAGAAATAAAGGAGAAAGAAAAGAAGAAGAGAGAAATAACGAAGGCAGCAACAGCGACCATTGCTTTGTTGGGGCATTCGTCAACAGCTGCGGAACGAGGGAGGGAAAGAACAGCGGTAGGAAAGACAGAGAGCCGCCGGAGGCGAGCGAGGCGGGCGGTTTATCCCTGTCTTATCTTCGTAGGGTAGATAAAAAGGCGGCCTGAGCAAGCGACCAAGGAAAAGGGGAAAAGAGAATTGTCGCTTTTACACATCACACACATGGTCGAGTTCAGATGGTACCGCAGTTAGCCCGCGGCGCCGGGCCGTACACACACGAGAAGAGATACGTACGACCCGCTCTAGCTTTGGGAAAACTTTGGCCACGATACAAGGCCAAAAAGTCCCCCCCCCCCCCTCTCTTTCATATATATATCCCGAATTCCAGGGGGGGGGGGCAGATGCCCCCCCTTGCCCCCCCTTGCGGACGCCCATGCGCGCACTCTGGGGTATCCAAAACTTACCACCGCATTCGACAACGATACTTCTGGCGAGGGATGTACCGCTACGTGCAGAAGTTCGTCCGCTCCTGCCTCGATTGCCAACGCCGAAAACCTTCAGCGCACGTGTCACCAGTCGGTCTACAACCATTACCTTGCCCTAACCATCCGTTTGGGCGCGTGGGCATCGATTTGTATGGACCACTTCCTCTGACGTCGCTGGTAACCGTTGGGCCGTCGTCGCCGTTGACCATCTAACGCGATACGCCGAAACCGCTGCCCTCCCAGCGGCTACAGCGCGTGATGTTGCCTCCTCCTGCTACACCGATTCATGCTGCGTCACGGTCCACCCCAGGAGCTTCTCAGCGATCGAGGCCGTGTCTTCTTGTCGGAAGTGCGTCGAAGCCATTCTCAAAGAGTGCCATGCTGTTCATCGCAAAACTACTGCTTACCACCCGCAGACGAATGGCCTAACCGAACGCTTCAACCGCACGCTCGGCGACATGCTCTCAATGTACGTCGCCGCCGATCACACAAATTGGGATGCCATTCTGCCCTTCGTCACCTACGCCTATAATACCGCCCCTCAGAGCACTACTGGTTTTTCACCCTTCTTCCTGTTTACGGAAGGCACCCGTTGCACACCATTGACACGATACTACCCTACAAGCCGGATCCATCTGATTGTGCGCCTATTTCTGACACAGCCAGGCTTGCTGAAGAGTGTCGCGAGCTTGCAAAGGCCTTTACAACGCACGAACAAGAGCGGCAGAAGATCCTTCGCGGTGGCACCACCACTTCTGAGTCCACGTTCCTCCCCGGAGCGCGGCTCTCGGTCCCTACCACTGCAACCGGCCTCTCTTCAATACTACTGCCGAAATACGAAGGCCCCTACCGGGTCGTCGAGCGCACATCCCCGGTCAACTACCTGATCGAATCCATCGAACCAGCTTCGGACATGCGCCGTCGAGGGCGCGACATAGTCAACGTGGAGCGCCTCAAGGCCTACTATGACCCACTCATAGTAACGAGCTGTTAGGTCGCCGGACGGCTCCCTTTTCGTACCCGGGGTAATTGTGGCGAAGCAATTGGTACTGCTTAACGGTTGCGCTCTCCAGCGGCTCCTAGTGGGTCGTCCTCTTCTAAACGCCGCTCGCGCTCGGAGCCCGTGCTTCTGCCTTGACTGTCGCCATAGTGCTTTATTGGCCATAGTCGCCTTATTGGCAGCCGTGAAAACAACATGAACGCCGAATCTACTTCCTACTTTCTTTAGCCTGTGAGACACGCAATGAACGTATGGTATAGGGAACCCAAGCTCAAGTAGCTCAAGTTTGCGGCGCGATGACAGCGCCGCGCCAGCCGCGCTGCGGCTCTGTCGGAAAGCTCTGAACCTTCGGCGCGGCCGACTCTCAGCCCCTTTCACGGTAGCGGTAGCGCACGTGCGCACGCGTTCTTCTCTCGGTGCGGGTAACTAGGGGTCCGTCAGCTGGGTACGTTGAACCGAGAGGCTTGCTGTGCGAAGCTGCGCATTTCAGCGATGGCAGAAGCGACCCCGCGGAAGCGCAAGCGTGGTCCGAAGTATTGCGGTTTAGCGGCCAGCCACAACAGTGCAGACAACACCAAGGCACGCGATTCACGTGTTAAACTGTATCGTTTCCCGGGCGTGTCGTATGAGAAATAAAGGCGGCAAGCGTGGATAGCTGACAGCGCTGTCTCGCCTTCTATTTTGGCTGTCTGAGTTCATCGCTTTCGTTCGTTCCGACTACCTGAATTGGTAAGTAACGCGGCGCATGCACGCAGCGACTACATTAATGATTACTCGCTGTCTTCTCGTATTGTTAAAGTCCAGTTACGGTTATAGGTGAAGCAACTTTGTGTTTTGATTCCCCGTGTTCGTGAGACCTACCAGTCGTTGTTGAACGTTCACATTCGCGTTATACCGTTAGCATTGCGCGGTTGGTTGAATTCAACTGAACTCGGCACATCGTCAGAAGTTCGGCGCCTGCATTTCACGCGTCGGGAAGGCTGCTTTATCACGCCGGAACGGACTTCTGTGCATTTGCAGCAAGCTTTGACATGTTCTGCAGTTTCTGCAGGAAGTTCTGCAGGTTTGCTTTGTTTTTGTCACTTTATTAGGGTGATATAAATTTAAGCCGCTAAATATAACTGGCACTTAATAAATGCTTTGCAATTGCAACCTTGAAGTAACCACCTTCTGTCTTTGTGCGATTTTCTAGCCGCGTTCGCGCAGCAGGTTTTATACGACTGTCAAGTCGATATCATAAAAAAGAGACTGCAAGCATGACGCGGAGAGCCGAAAAACGAGGGCGAGCAGTTCATCTTGCTTCACAGTGGTTAAAGCTCAGCTAGCTGCCTCGCGTCTTAATCGGCGGGTGATTCTCCAGCAGCACGGAGGACTTGACTATAACCTTCTCAGGAAGCAGTGCCATGGCCGTATAATCTTTTTTTCGCATACGCGCAAACGTTTGTTCACGAAAGTACACGGCTGGCTACTGTAAGCATGCCATATCAAAACAACAATCATATGATTCGGTAGTCCACGCCGCAGAACATCGATAGCGTGTACGGCTTCATTCGGAGTGCATGTGGACCATTATTGATCTTTAACATGACAGAATGAGGCTTACCTCGAAGTATACGTCCTACACGGTGTAATCGCGACTTGGGAAATGCATTTCGCTTGAGTTGGCGTCATTGTTATCGATCGTCTGCTCTTCACCGTTAACGTGATTGACGAGCCTTTCTCATTTTATCAAGTTCGCTTTTCGAAGTGCCAGTCAAGCTTGAAAATCCTTTTGAAGCCGCACTGCAAGCGGTACATTGTGAGGCGGCGCAAGTGCACCGCGAGAGCTCTGCACGTACAAAGCGAGCGGCAACGCGGCGGAGAGAAGGGAAAACGCGCGCTGCTAACACCCCAGTTTCTCTTTTTCTGCCAGAGATGGCGCTGCCTGTCAAGAGCAGCAGCGCCGCTAAGCGTTGCTTGGGAAGCCTATACCTACTACACGTTTCTTCCTATCGCTTTCTTCAACCATGCTCGGACTTAACCTAATGGATTTCCTCAACCGTTCAGCGACCGTTGCTACTGCATCACGAGGATACCCTACATCTAAAAGACGCGTAACCTGTGCGTTAAAGCTATCACTCATTTTATGCTCACACGACTTGGTGAGGGCTGATTTAAGGCAAGACATGGCGATGCCGTTTTTTACAACCTTCGAGTGCTTCGACGAAAAATTTAACAGCGGTTTCGAAGATCTAGGAGAATACTGCCAGCACACGTGGTTCTTCTGGAACGTTAAGGAAATGTCTAGAAATTGTATTCCATTATTCTCAGGCACCTCTTTAGTAAAGCTCAGCCACCTCCATTTAATTCAAATTTTTCGCTCACGGAAGTTACCACCTTTTCAAAGTCCTCACCACTACAAAAGATCAAGTAATCGTCCACATAACGAAAAACCTTAATAACCGAACCTACCTAAGGCGCCTTCCGAAAGATTGTCAATCTTGCCAAGGTATAAATCACTAAGACCGGAGCACCTAAGAACCAATACATATCCCTGATTTCTGCACATAAACGCCTTCCTTCCAACCTACAAGCGTCGACTTTAAATACATGGAAAGGATTTCTAGAAATGCCCCGGTAGAAACACCACATTTATTTATCGGTGAAAACCGTCTGGTGCGCTTGTCCGTTAATACATTCATTAACACAATTTACCAATTTACAACTCCCTCCTCATGCGGCAAAGAATAATACAGGTCTTCAATATCCATACTAAAAGCTTTACAACAGCCGGGGTTCTCCTCTGAGAGGAACTGAACTAGCGCCTGAGAATTACGCATACGAAAAGGGTCTGAAAAACTCAAAGAGGTTAAGCATTTCTGCAAATAACTAGATACAGCGAGGCCGCCACGTAGACCGCCCCGCCACGCGGTTGTGCCGGATTGATAGGTTTGTTGTTGTTTGTAGTTCGGGGGGGGGGGGGGGGGGGGGGGGGAGACGCTAATTTCTGCAGCCCTTGAGGGAGCACGGCGTGTTGCATAGGCATGCGCAAATAAGTTTTCGTGCCTTCTTTCTTTTCAGCCGTTGTGCGTCTCTTCAGTTGTTGGTCGGCGTTTGTGGTGTCTTGACTGCTTTCTTGTGTCCGTGTTTGCACGCCCTGTCTTTTTAGAATGAATACTTACCGACTAGCTCAGCTCTCTGTTATTCTAAAAATGTGACAATTAGTTCGCGCTCATCCTGTGTGTGTACCTGTTCGTTCGTTTCGTGCGTTCTGCTTTATGTTTGAGCAGTGCGCTTCAGGTGTCGAGCTGTGACGCATTAGTTCGCGCTCGTCCTGTGTGCGTTCTTTTCGTGCGTCCTTTGGGCTCGAGCGACGCGCTGGCACTTTCGAGCTGCTTTGCGTTCTTCGCGGTTACATTCCAATTTATGCTATC
>NW_023615121.1:0-60001 GCF_013339695.2 Rhipicephalus sanguineus | reverse complement strand
AGTACTTCTACAAGGCGACTTTTGGTCCTCACAGATCACCTCGCCAGACGAATAGTCGGTCCACTCATACACTGCATGCGAATGATCTTTTCATCCCCAGTTCAGATGAGCTGTTAATCCCCAGGGATTATTTTTCACATTTATTTAGCGCAAGGCGCGAATACTTTTTTTCGCGTGTTGTTTTCCGTGGTTACAAAAATCGCGCGTAAAAGAACACAACAAAACAATATTTAGCATTCCGTGCCTCACTGTTTTCGCTGTCAATGCGACAACTAAATACAAAATACTAAATACAAAACGAATGGTGTTCAAACTGCTGTTCGTGAGACATATCCAGCCGCACTCTACACTGACTGCACCAGTCACTCCCTTAATCTACTTCTGTGTGCTGCATGCTCCATTACAGACATCCGAAACTGTTCTCGGACTATAAAGGCGACGTCAGTCTTTTTCCATAAATCTTTTAGCCGCTCACACGTTTTGCGAAAAATGATAAGCTTGAGCTGTACTGAGTCTACAAGGCAGCGCCTCTTGGGACTATGCGAAATGTGCTGGATCGAGGAGCACGATGCAGTGCTTCTCGACCGAGCATCGAGAAGCACCAGCCGTCACCAGATCACCAGCCGTCGAGCCGGTGTCCGGAAGCAAAACCTTGGGAGCAATGCATTCGAAAGCGCGGAAGAACATTTTCGCAGTACCCTGTTCATTAAGTTCATGGACCACGTACTAGCTCAGGTAAACCAACGGTTCGAAAAGCACAGGACACTTCTAAAGTACTTTTCAGTAATTGTACCATCCTCAATACCACCAATTCAAGATGATCGGGAGAAAGGAGCAGAAAATCTCCTGACAGTTTTTGCGCATGACGTCGAAACGAGGGCTGCTTTGGGAGAACTGCGACTATGGTGGACAAAGTGGACGAACGAAGCAGCAAACCATCGCCCCAGTACAGGAACCGATGCCCTCTCTCATTGCGACAGCATGTTCTATCCGAATGTGTACAAGCTACTCCATATTCCAGCCACCCTTCCAGTGACCACTGCCAATGCAGAGAGAACGTTTTCAAGCATGAGGTTACTTAAGAACTACTCACGTTCCACGATGTCTGAGGAACGCATGGTAGGCCTGGCACTTCTGTACGCCCACAGAAATGTCGATATCAGCGTGTCGGAAGTCATTGACCACTTCGCTAAGCTTCCTCGCCGGGTCCACTTTGTCCTTTGATACCGAGCAGGACAAAAATCAGCGCAAACGAAAGGAAAATGCATTGCTGTTCCAGAGTTCAGGTCAATGAGCCCGTAATTCTGGCGCAATATTATTGTTCACCAACTTTTAAAGCTATGAGGATTTTGTACTTTTTAGCAGTTAACAGCGTGATGAACATACGAATACGGGCATCAGGTGGACATTAACAGCGAATCGACAGCTTCACCTTGTTCACTGAGAGGTCGGCATACGCGGCGTTACCAAACAAATTCAGCAATAGGGAAGCCGTACTAGCGGCATTGTTTGTTACTTTCATTTGTCGGTTTTGTTCTTTATTGCTTTTTGAACTAGAAGCGACAACCCTCCTTTTATATTGAGTGCACAATAGTGGTTCGCACTTTTAAAACCGTTTTGAAATAGTTTCTTTCGTTATTTCTGCGCTCTTCCATAATAGGTCTCTCCACATGGTGCGTCCGAGAGAGCAGCTTGGCCCAAGGATATATCCGTTTCTGTGATTGTGCAGCATGTTCTTTTGCCTTATTTTGGGCATTATGCATAGTGATCATTACTTAGTTCTGTATATTGATTGCATATTTAAATGTACATTTGTGATGTTTTGTGTAAGCATACTGCGCACTGTTTCCGGTGACTTATGTTTTGCCCGTATTCGAGGTGTACTTTCCCATTCTTGTTTTTCCCTGGCCACATCATTTGTGCCAAAAAAAAAAAAAAATGAACATTTTGCGTAAACAATCTACATTAAAATATTTGATCTCGTCCTAGTTATTTTGTGGACTTCATTTTTTTTTTTGTTATCAGGCGCTTCTTTAGTTTAAAAATGATGCAGTTCGAAAGTTTACGTGATATTTCCTGTACCTCTTACACACAAAAAATTAAAAATTTGAATAGATTGACGACAGTCATGCCTGAAAAGATTTTGCGGGCATGGTAACATAATATTTTTATGAAAAAACACATTTCTTACTCGTTCTTGACTGAGCCCCCCCCCCCCCCCCCCCGAACAAAATTCCTGGCTACGCCACTGAATGGTGGGTAGTACATGGATTTGTCCAAGCTTCGTTCTTTCGGCTCCGTTTGGCTCCGTGTCGCCTGCAGCCGCTTTGTCGCAAGACGAAGTTCAGCGAACGTTCAACAGTTCCACGTCACCACCTTGACCGTTGGGGCTCACCAATTCAAATCGGTTAACGAAGTTCGGAACGATCCATTCTTTTATCCAAAACGAACGCCAAAACAAAACAATAAACAAAGCCACAAGTGCGTTCGAGGCCGCAAGCTCGAAGATTAGGCAAATCCGTGCACTACCATCATTCCCATGGTGGCTGAACGATCGCAGTGCCAGAATTCCCTCTAGGAAATATTGTAGGAAACTCTATATTCCCATTGAGTACTGGTGCGCAGGATTTAGGAATTAAGGAAGGGCACGTTAGGGGCACACTTGCACTCGATCCTTGAAGTGAGGTATTGCGTGACGAAATGTACGGCACACGACGTGCAAGTTGTTCCCCAAGTCTCTGGTTGGTGTAACAAATTTTATTAAAGTCATAGACCTGTACCCTTGCGTCGCAAGGTCAAATAAACAAAATCTAAATTGATGGTCGACAAACTATACTGAGGGGAATAAATGGGGAGCGTGTAACGGGTGGTGCAGTTCTGAACTGACGCAAGAATACTCTTTAGGGAAGCATGCTTGGGACACCACACGGAAGATGCATTAGATAAGGGGTGATGTAGAGGATGTCTGAACAGGAATAAAAAAAGTGCCTCAGACAGGCTGTCAGATGTTTCGATGCTTGGATCTATCTTCGTCAAAGCCGCCACATCATTCTTGGCGTGTTAAAATTGAAAGGGTTAGCCAGTGACGTAACGTCACGTGGTGCAGCTGTTGGTACTCGACATCTGCGAAACAAGAATAAACCGGAGAGGGAATTGGCATGTTGAGTTCATGCCTGTGAAGAACGTAGGTGAAAAAGGACTCTAAGGTATTTTTTACACAGACAGACAGACAGACAGACAGACAGACAGACAGACAGACAGATGTAGATAGATAGATAGATAGATAGATAGATAGATAGATAGATAGATAGATAGATAGATAGATAGATAGATAGATAGATAGATAGATAGATAGATAGATAGATAGATAGATAGATAGATAGATAGATAGATAGCAGTACGGGATAGGAGGAAAATGACTAGGTGCGCACTGCACAGTGGATTAAATAATTGTTGGTGTTTAACGTCCCAAAACCACGATTTAATTATGAGAGACGCCGTAGTGGAGGGCTCCGGAAATTTTGACCATCTGGTGTTATTTAACGGGCACCTAAGTCTAAGGACACGGGCCTCAAGCACTTTCGCTGCCATCGAAAATGCTGCCGCCGCGGCCGAGATTCGATTCCGCGACGTGCACAGTGAAGGGAGCGGAAAAGCTGCTGAATCTTATCATTCAAACAGAGGCGGAAGCTCATGGGAAGATGGATGCGTGGCGTGACGATAAGTCGTTGAACAAAAGAACGTCGCTGATGACGCGTCGATTCGTCTTCCCCAGGGCAGTAACCCTTTCCTATAGGAAAGGGTTACCGTCCGGGCAAAGTCTCTTCGGCGATGCGTTCGCTTCACCTGCATTCCTTGTTTAGCGTCATTGCGTTAAACATCCCAATTGTAACTTTGGTTATCTTCTAAACGCTGTATACCCTTCGAAAGGGACTGACCTGATGAGAATTTGCACACATTCCTTATTTGCGTAATACCTTTTTATTAAGGCGAAAGCCTTAGATGCCTCATAACTCGAGAAAACTTACCGTTGACATCACCGTCAAAACGAGGGATGCAAAAAAATCATCGTGGTCATATATGGTGACGTCATCATGGTCCACAACCAGTCGTCATGGTCATAAGACATCATCATCATCATATGGTGACGTCATGATGACTTCAACACGTTATATCACGTCACAGATTGACAAAATGTGCGACGTCATCACATGACTTGGTCGCTTGGTCAAAGGTGGGACGATCACGGAGGCATTGAAAAACCAGGTGAGGTGCAGAAAACTATCAATGCCTCCGATCCTGGAGGCAGTGCAAAACTACGGTAGGTGCAGAAAGCTTTCGGAGAGGTGCAGGGCAGGATAAGTACATCGAATAAGAAGATGGCTTTCGCCTAGCTGTGCGTCGTTTTAGGCGAATGCATAAAGGACCCTGTGACTTTATTTTATTTATACCGTGCTCCCGTGGCCTCTCTGAGTGAGTGTTATCGAGGGCATTGTTCCCCATCAGCGAGTGACGTCATTCGTATAGCTTGACGTGAACGCTTGAACTTTGTGAACTACTGCTGGTTTTCCGTACGTATGTTGAGTGTAGACGTGTGTGAACAGTAGTACTGTCGTCAACGCATTCTTTCCTGCATTCCTTGTGCCAAACTAAGCATGCGGCACATCCGGAGAATTAAAGAGACGCATCTGCCTACGTGGAACATTCCAGCATCGCAGAGGTGCAGCGTGGGCTTCAGCGTATTCAATGATGATTATGACGATGACATCCATAAAAATGTTACTGCACCTGATGTCTAAGTATTAACACATCGTAACTAAATGCGGAGGAGGGCTTTCCACGCACGTAGTTCTGTACCACCTCCCCCCCCCCCCCCACGCAACCACAAACGCACGCACACACGACCACACCATTGCACTCTCACCTATACACACACGCCACAAATACGCTAACACAATACACTAAGGCTGCCTACTAACTTACCACTGCCTTAGTTAACACTACCTTAACATTTAACACTAGCTTAACGATTTCGAAGACGTAAATGATAATTGCTATTTATAACTTACCTTCTCACATTTAATCAGCCTAACGTTTAATATTTATGTACTTTCGACCACGCTCTGCTAGCTTAGCCTTAAACAATTATTTTAATTGGTTTGTTATAAAACGTACTTTGGGGGATTTTCCTTATCATTTTTTTTGTTGGCTTGAGCCCGTTGTACCTCAGGGTAGTACGGCCCACCCCACGTTATTTTCCTTTGCTTTTCTCTCTGGGGGACAAACACAACAGGACACATCACGGCAGAACACAACACAACACAACACAACACAACACAACACGAGACAGCACGACACTGCACAACGCAGCGTAACACGACACATCATGACACGACACAACACAACAAAACACAAATCAACAACACAACACACACACTTCTTCACCCCCTCACAAGAAGAGGTTGTTCTCATCAACACACCCCTCTGCGCCCAAACTTAGAAAGCGCGACACCCTTCTCACATTTGGACGTTTTTTTCGGGGTCGCCTTCCTATCGCGATGCTCCGACACGGCGTATGACAGAAACCAAGAAACAGAACGATCGCGTTATAAGCACGCGCGCACGCACCATGCGCCGCGCGCACGCTCGAACGTGTACGCCGCGTACGCGAGACGCACACCCCGCCAACGCGCTGTTGCTACGCGCGTCGCTGCTGACGTCACCAGCGTCGCCTACTCTGATTAGCCGCCTCCCACGACGTACGGCCAGATAGCCGGGCGGTGTCCAGCGCTCTTCTTTCAGCCGGGCTAGGAGGGTGGGGTGGGGGTAACGGGGATTCGTTTCGTTCCTCTTGGTGGTCGTTGACAGCTGAACGCTGAGCGGTTTTCTACATCGCGTCTCCCGCTCCTCCCTCCTTCCCACATCTTCGCTCTTGTATTTTTCCTCAAGTCGAAGACCTTGTTCTTACTTTCGTTATGAGCTACCCTACAACAGCTAAAAAAAAAATCGAGGAAGGAGAAAGAGCCGCGAGTATAAGGATGGGTGATACCCACGCATGCATCTCATGCGGGGTGGGGATACACGTAGCGGAGGCGTTGTCCGTTGCTTCTTCTTATTATTTTTTTTCGCAATGCGGGTCATTGGAGCAGCGGCAGAAGCAGTGCTCTGTTGTAGAGACGACGGACGCTGCAGAATCTGTAGGCGCGGTTTTTTTAGGAGGGGGGGGGGGGAGTCGCTCGGACCGCTAGTTGTCGCGACGTGCGTGTGTCTGAAGTCTGAATGGCCCGCCGCGACGTCACTTGGCCAAAGTGCAGTGCTGAAGAACCAAAACAGCACGTGGTACTTTCCTGTGGATTGAAGATCATGTACAAAGATGCGAAATGCGATAGATACATGAAGAATAGCAAGGTAAAAAAAAGCTCTGCTGAGGATGATACTAGGGGCAACTCTTGTGCTTCTCTGTTATGGTCGCTGATTGATTGATTGATTGATTGATTGATTGATTGATTGATTGATTGATTGATTGATTGATTGATTGATTGATTGAAGCACGGTTTCCAAAGGCGCAGGGGCGAGAGGTGGTCGGGGAGCTCCAGAACAACGTTTTAAAGATGATGCTATGAAACACGACTTGCGTAACGTGCATGGCTCGGCCTATAGTTATTGCCTACGATATGCCTAAAAGATTATATTCAGTAAAAAGAAAATTACGAGTGCGCAGTGGACGAGGCCATAACTATAGGATGCGATACACGTTAGCAATCTCGCCGCACACCGAAACGCCGCACACCGAAGCGCGGTCTCACTCCATGCACCGCTGCACGCATTTTCGAATCGCAGCGGAATCGAAAGCACCGGTGCATGGGGTAGTGAACTAGTTACGGGTTTCTAACGGCTTAACGGTGCGAGCGACCGAAACGCAAGGGCGTGCAGACACAATGCGCGCACGCATCTTCTTGTGCGCGTATATAAATAAACGCGGTGCGCGCTGCACCTCCCGCGCGTTTTGTCTGCTCGCGGAAGAACACGCCTCTCTCGGTGGGGGTCATTGCATGTAGGCGTGGGAAACGAAAAAGATAGAAGGCAGGCAATGAGGAAGGGGTGGAAGAGTTTAAAGGCGTGGGAACATAATAAATAAACGAAGGAAAGAAGAGAGAGAACGAAAATGAGGAGAAAGAAACAAGAGAGGAAGAAAACGCGTAAGAAGAATGAAGCACAAAAGAAAAGAATCTATCGAACTAGCACGACTTTCTAAGCCCTAACGGAGAATCACGCCAAGGAAAGCATAGGGGATGGTATTTGTAGTAATTATGATATAAATGTAAAGAAATTCAATTGACGAAAAGACACCTTGCTGCCGGCAGGGATCGAACCTGCAACCTTCGAATAACGCGTCCGATGCTCTACGAACTGAGCTACTGCGGTGGTCGTCCTCTCGCCTGTTTTATCGGGTATACATGCGCATTTAAACCTGAGAGTGTTAGTCAGCGCTGTTCGCAGCCATGGCGGCGACTGTGGAACACTCTTTTTATTGGGGATTATTGGCCGGCTCAGGGCTCGTAAAAAGATTTCTTGCTAAGAAAGCCAGCAGAGAAAAAAAAATAAAGTGTTTCGCACTCGCCGTTATGGCTGGCTACCAGCTGCGCTGACTAACACTCCCAGCTTTAAATAGTCAGACATACCCGATAAAGTGGACGCGAGGAGGACCGCCGCCGTAGCTCAAAAGGTAGAGCATCGGACGCGTTATTCGAAGGTTGCAGGTTCGGTCCCTGTCAGTACTGTGTTGTCTGTTCGGCCACGTAAATTTCTTCACATTTATATCATAATTAGTAAAAATAACATCCCCTATATTTTCCATGGCTTGATTGTCTGTTAGTGCTCATTATGTTTGTGTCTAACAAAGAAAAAAAAGCTAGCACTTAAATTACCCTTATTTCGTTCATTCACACCTCAACTTTCTCTCTTTTTAAAGGTGCTCGACTGCTCGCTCGAAGGTCGCGGGATCGAATCCCGGCCGCGGCGGCTACGTTTTGATGGAGACAAAATGCTAGAGGCCCGTGGGCTTAGATTTAGGAGCACGTTAATGAAGCCCAGGTGGTCGAAATTTCCGGGGCCCTCCACTACGGCGTTCCTCATAATCATATCGTGGTTATGGGACGTAAAACTCCAACTATTATTATTATCGTTCTAAAGTAGGGTCAACGAAACCATCTTATTGTGTGCGATATTATCATTTCACTCACATCCTTGTGTAATGTCTCAACAAGAGACCTTTGAGGGAATGAATGAATGAATGAATGAATGAATGAATGAATGAATGAATGAATGAATGAATGAATGAATGAGCGAGCGAGCAATAATTGCAGACGGGAACAAGAGGAAGAAAGAAAGGCAGCAAGAAAAGAATAAAGGAATGAATGAAAAGAGCAACGAAGGAAGTAACAAAGAAATTGGGCAATAAACAAATTATTTGTAGGCATGGTATCAAAACAAAGGAAGGTGTTCAAGGAAGCATTGAAGCAAGAGTGGAAAGGAAAGTACCACAACAAGTCAAGCAAGGCAATCAATGACGAAGGGTATAAATGAACAAAGAAATCAAAGTAGGCATGTGAACAGAATGAAGAATGTAAGAAACGAACGGAAGAATTAAGAAAGAAATAAATAAATAAATAAAGAAAGAAAGAAAGAAAGAAAGAAAGAAAGAAAGAAAGAAAGAAAGAAAGAAAGAAAGAAACGGGGTGAAATAGAGCGGCAAACGAGCGTCGATTTGCGATGGCCTACTGTCTTCTTATATACGACGCATCTGAAAAGCTTATACGACGCATGTGGGAACGTGCGCCATTCGAGCGCAGTATAAAAAGCAGGATGCGCGCGATGGCTACAGCTTATCGCTAGCTCGGCTTGACTGCGAAAGGCTCGGCCGCAGCCGCCTTTCCGACTGGATTTATTGGCGTGCGCGCTTCGCTACCGTGGCTCTGTACGGCATTATCGCACTGCTGCCGCCGCGCTTCCACTGCTTGAGATGCCGCCGCGTCGTGCAAGACCGGTCTTGCAACGCATCGTGACGAAGCGGCATGGCCGGTGTGATCGAAGAGCGTTGAGTGCATGCTGGGAGATATACCCGTGCCATATACTTCGCAGGAGTCTGGCGTTGAAGATTCAGGCGTGATACGGCTTCGCCCAGTGTTTTGGCCTGGCCTGGTAACGTCTCCTGGTATAGGGCACCTAGAAGCGAAGTTCCCCCAGTTGTTATTTGTTTATTACCTGCGGAACGCAAGAGACCGCTCTTCTACTTAGATTTAGGCAAATGTGTATCCCGGGGAGCCAAAACGAATCTTGACTTCCCCACTATATGTACGGCGTGTCTCATGGGCATATCATTACAAATGAACGTAATATATGCCGAAATGAGAAAACAAAAGATTGAAGCATCTTCATTGACATAAGGCCTCGAAGACTGGTTAAACAGCAGAGCTGGTGTCATCATATTGGTATTTCATTGCTTGACTTTGCTCTATAGTGGCTTTGCCACCATCTGCAGCGCACTGTTTAACCAGTGCACGACGTTAAGTGAAGCTGCTTCAAATTTTAAATCCATAACGGCCCCGTGCTTCGTTTCGTCTCATGTTACACGTAGGGTCCGATACAAGCCGTTCACTTCTAACCTCAGGTTCTCTCACTCGAAGCTCTGGATCTTCTGCTTTCCGCCTGCGCTTGGCTTCGGCATCTCTTGCGCGGCCTTCTGGATCAGAACGACGTCTTCGTGACCGTTCACGCGCCGATTCCCGTTGACCCTCCCGACGAGCTGCAGCTTCTTCCGGGAAGCGCATGACTTCAGGCATCGGCGACCATTCTAGTCGTAGGTAGCTTCTTCATTTTTAGTGGTCCGTAGTTGAGTAGTGGGGATCGCCCAATTTCTGTCGTACATACCCACAGGATCTGCGTTACGCTCCTCAGGGATTAACGCCGACCTTAAGCAGCTACTCTGCTAAAACGTCACCGGGTATCTTTAGCTAATGCTATAAAGGGATCACATATGAAGGACTATATACTCTACGAGGCACCCTTCTTAATTCTCTCGATTCACTTTTGATTCACGTTAATGTACGTTGACTAATCTTGAGTACAAAGTACACAGGCGCATGCATGGGTAAGTACAAAAAAGTGGCGCTCCTTATAGCTATATAACCTTCTGTAATATGTGGCCTTAATTTGCTACCCATACCTCTGTGGCTATCTTTGGTACGTATTGCGCTACAACCAACGACCGCAGTCACAACCGAAGAACACAATGAAGAAGTTGAGCTGGCACTCGGGGATTTTGTACGCCGCCACTTCGGAGGCTCGCCTTAAAATCTCGAAGGCGTTTTCGCCCGTCGGCATCCGGAACTGGCCAGTGACAGGCGAAGGCTGCCGATACGCGATGGCCGGCGGAAAGCGAAAGCCATTGTGCCCGCGTGTCAGTGTGTGTGTCCGTGACGATCCGTGGGCCACGTCGACCTTCGCGTACGTGAAAGAAAAAGAAAAAACAACTTACGCCAGTACGGTCCTTTATTTCTTTTTTTTTATTCACGGCGAAGCTGTTCTTGTTTTGTTTTGTCACCTTGGGAACCTGGTTCATACCCAAGAGGGGGATTGGCCACTGTAGATTATATGTCTACCCTGTGTCGTCGTCGTCGTCGTCGTCGTAGTAGTAGTAGTAGTAGTAGTAGTAGTAGTAGTAGTAGTAGTGGTAGGAGGAGGAGGAGTGGTGGTAGTAGCAGTAGTAGTAGGAGTAGGAGGAGAAGTGGTATTAGTAGTTGTAGTAGGAGTGGGAGGAGTGGTAGCAGTAGTTGTAGGAGTAGGAGTAGGAGGAGAAGTGGTATTAGTAGTTGTAGTAGGAGTGGGAGGAGTGGTAGCAGTAGTTGTAATAAGCGTAGTAGTAGTAGTAGTCGGAGGAGGAGGAATAGTGGTAGTAGTAGGAGTAGTAGGAGGAGGAGTGGTAGTAGTAGCAGTAGTAGTAGTAGGAGGAGGAGTAGCGGTAGTAGCAGTACTAGGAGTAGTAGTAGTAGTAGTAGGAGGAGGAGGAGGAGTGGTAGTAGGAGGAGTAGTAATAGTATGAGGAGGAGGAGTGGTAGTAGCAGTAGTAGACTATCAGTAATAGTAGGAGTAGAAATAGTAAGAGTAGCGGTAGTAGTAGTAGGAGTAGTAGTAGTAGGTGTAGCGGTAGCAGTAGTAATAGAAGTAGTAGTAGTAGTAAATGTAGCAGTAGCAATAGGCGTCACGCAGCTCACGTGACATGCACAGGCACGTGCGTCACGTGGCCGTACAGCAGGTCACATGACCTGGTCACGTAAAGCCTGTTTCACATGCAGCGATTTTGCTCCAAGAGCGGAGCGGCTGCCGTCGCGGAAGCCCAAAAACAGGTTTTTTCGAGCGACCAGTGGACGCGCGATGGAGATCGCCGGAGTTGGAAAAATTCGCGAGCGGCAGAGCGGCTGCCCAAGGTCAACCAATGGGGGAGCAGTGACGCGGGGAGCACGTGACCGTAGGGATGGAGTCGAGAGCAGCCGCGCGCGCCGGGAGGAACTCGCTCCGACTCGGTTTGCTAGCAGACGACATTCGCTGCAACGAGCTGGCAGTGTAGAAAACGCCGTTCTTTTCCTTTTGTTGTTCTTTACTGCGCTTCCATCAAAGCAGACAAATCGTTTGCACGTGTCATTTTGTTCTTTTGTATTTTTATCGAATCGTGACACCAACATAGGTCCGCACAGGGGGAACCTACGACACTCCGCACTTGTTCGCAGTAGACGTTTCAGTTTTTTTTTTTACTACTCTGGTGCAGCACGTTCGAACAGTTTACTGTTTTCTTTTCCTTTTTTTTTTTTAGTGGTCACGTACCCCGAAGACGACAAATGCCGCCGCCACTTTACTGCAGAATGCCCATAGGCAAAAAAAAAAAAAAGAGACGAGCTCCTTCACAAACCCACAATGTCGTCGACTGGGCCGCTTGCATCCGGTTGCCGGCCCATACGGCGCACCAGCGCCTTGCGGCATTCGAGAGCAAAAGCCACCGAAAGCCCTGTGAAAGCTTAAAACCCCCAAAACAAATTCTTTCTTTCGCTTTTCCATGGCCAAGTGTATGGGCGTGCAACATGACTTGCGTGGTAAAAAAAGAAAGCTGGAACAGAAATAAACGTGACTACTGAAGTTGTTTAATTGCACTCTGATACACTGCACATTTTCATCATTCAAGGTTTAGGCGCGTGAAATTTGATCACCGAAGTAGAAGG
Source organism: Rhipicephalus sanguineus (assembly GCF_013339695.2). Lineage (NCBI taxonomy): Eukaryota > Metazoa > Arthropoda > Arachnida > Ixodida > Ixodidae > Rhipicephalus > Rhipicephalus sanguineus. The sequence goes on along the minus strand of NW_023615121.1, from coordinate 47,729 downwards.
CTCGTGAAACTTGCAACCCAAGCGCACCAAAACAAGCGAGCCCGGAGAAAGGAAACCCGCGGATAACGGGCGCTTCCCACAACCATCACTGCGCATCGCAGAGGCGCGCGCCGCGCAAGAGCGGTGCATGTGAAACGAAGCCGCGTCCGAGCGTCCTGCTGCCGCTCGATCGCTGCGGGCCCCGCCGCTCGGTCGCTCGCATGTGAAACAGGCTTAACGCGTTCTGCGCGAATAGGTGGGTGGTGGAACGGGTCACGCCCGCGCTGGAACGCAACGTAGCGTACAAGCACGGCCCTGAATGGGCATATCTGCGCGCGGGACCCCTGTGGCTTAACCTAAAGAACAAAGAAACGACAAAGACATCCTTAGCGACGACTTTGCCGAAACTTAGGAGCATAATGTAACGCCTGAAGAAAAAAGAAATTCAGCCAGTTTCAAGCCGTGAAAACGGTCAAACGGCGATGCTGTAATGATGATTTCCGGCACAAGACTAATCATCATCATCATATAAAGCATCATCATCATCATATAAAGCATCATCATCTTCCCAATCATCGTTTTGCTTTATTTATTTCAAGGAAAGCATCATCATCGTGATCATTTCGTTTTATTGATTCCTTTTTTTTCACTGCCTCTCTGTTGACGTGACCTGCGTGACGCCTACTACTACTACTACTGCTACTACTACTGCTACTACTATTACTGCTACTGCTACTACTACTACTACTACTACTACTACTACTACTACTACTACTACTACTACTACTACTACTGCTACGACTACTACTGCTACGACTACTACTACTACTACTACGACTACTACTACGATTACTACTCCTACTACTACTACTACTACTACTACTACTACAACTACTACTACTACCACGACTACTGCTACGACTTCTACTACCACGACTACTACTACTACTACTACTATTACTGCTACTACTACTACTATTACTGCTACTACTACTACTACTACTACTACTACTACTACTACTACTACTACTACTACTACCACCTCCACCACCAAAAAAAAGCAACAGTTCAAGGGATGTTGGAAGCTTGACCAGATGAAAAAATCGTGAACACGGGGTGTCGGTGGACCCGACGTTACGACAAGCGGCCTTGTCTTCGTCAAGGCTGCAACTGCCTTGTTCACGAATTTTTCATCTTCTATACTACTACGATGACGACAATGACGGCACAGGGTTGATTATAACTTATAGGGCTACGTGTTTTCGGAGTTTATTTTCTTGAAATTCGAAGGGTGTTCTTTCGGAGTTTACATTTTTTGGCAGAAATGCGGAGTTTACCGGACTGAACTTTCCATAAAACGCCAATTCTCCGAAATTCGGAGTTTAATTTGGCTTTAATCGCGATACTCCAATATCTTAGATTAAATGATATCTGAACACGAAAACACGAGAACACACGAAGCGTGTTTTAGTTGCTGGAAGGTTTGAACGCACAAACACATATACATACGAGCACTAATACTCGAATACAAAGCACCCACGTTTGTGCGTATTGCAACTTTAAAGCTCGTTGTAATAGACGCAAGCATACTTTACGAGGTCCGTATAATCGATGTCGTCTGGCGCGCCCCTGTGCCGCCAGGGGACCGTATATCAGTTGATGTCGTCTCGTGCACCCAGAGGCCCTACATACGTTGACGTCTCACGCTCTGTGCGCGACAAACGCTTTGTTAAATGCGCGATGAGAGCGGTTAACGAGGTATTGCTGACGTGAGGTAAACTTTATATCGGCCAAACGGGCCGATGTATCAGTGACCGTTCAGAACACGCCCTTTTGACAAAGAACAGAACAGGGTCATATTGGCCGTTTAAATCGGAGTTCATCGGATAAATCCGAATTGTCAAAAATTTTACCGTCGAGTGTTTATCAGATTTTTTTCGAATTTATCCGAAAACGCGGAGCCCTAATTATTAGACAGCATCACTGTCCTACGGTTTTAACAGCGTCGAACTGGGTGGATTCTTTAACCGCGCGCCGTATATGCACTGACCGCGGGTAGCATTGGGTCAAGTAGACCTGCACCGTTGCGGTCGACTCGACCACGATCACGGCCGCTCATTCAGAACGCTCGCTGCATTGAAAGCCGCCGCGGCGAAGGGGGCACCGTGCGGCACATCGCAATCCGCACGCTTGATCGGTCACTGCGTGCTCAGAGCGAGGCCGCGCCCATGACGCCGTGACGTCGCGAGGCGGCCGCCATTTCTGGTCCAAGGATTGGGCCGGGACACCCTGGTGGCTATAGGTTAACGCGGCGCGACAAGAGAAAAAAGAGAAATGCCTTTCTCTGACTTTTTCTTTTCTGTTCTGACGTTTCGACAAAGCCATTGAGAGCGCTTTTGTATGTATGATACGGACATCAAAACGTTCGCGGCGTTTCCGGAGCAATAGTTCGGCTTGTGTATCGACCAATGCAGGGTATGGCGTGACGAGAAAGGACCACGGACGCAACCTATTGTCAGAAAAACAGCAAAAACCATGCAGATAAATCTGACTTTCTCTTTCGCTGCGACAGTGGTTAAGAGCTCGAAGCCGTGAACTATAGAAATATTGTACGTGCTGTCAGTATTGTCTCGTCCATAAATAAACAAGTCCCCAACTGTCTATGGAGCAGTGGCATCGAGGGATACATAGTGGTGGCGCTGGCCCGTTGGGAAGGCCAAAAACAGAAAGGTTGAAGGCTGGGAGGTTCACCAGAAAAAGCTTCCGGTTGTCTACCCTACCGTGGAGCACAGGGGAAGGATTATAGAAAGATGAGATAGAGATAGAAGGGAAGAGAAAAACATTATGGGTGCCACACCTTAAATAAGAGCGGAGCTGGGGGGCGTTCTTTGTTTCTCTGTTTTATTTTTATTTCTCTTTCTCTCTGTTTCTTGTGCCTGTTCTTTACCTGTTGCTTTCTATTTCTTTCTTTCTCTCTCTATCTATTTATCTTTCTTGCTCGTTCTATCTTGACCTTTCTATCTCTTTGCTTCTTTCTCTCTTTCTTTGTTTTAATTTATTTCTCTATTTCTTTCTTTCTCTCTTGCTCTCTGTTTTTCACGAAAAAAATATGCATAAGACACCCCATGAAATGAAGAAGGGCTCCCAGAAGACTCACGTTTGTCAGAGTACAAATTTTTCTGGTGTCATGAGATGACCTTACCACCTTACGGCACTTATAACGACCGAGTGTTTGCCTCATTCGTACGAGAGGAGCTTCGAGCGAGGTGTTCTGTGGTGTTTTCTTGATTGAGGTCTTGTTATTCGGCATTTACGCGTGAAAAAGAGTAGTCGGCGCTATGGAACAGCGCCAGCTGCTCCTAAATATCATCTATCTAAAAAGAAAAACTCACAGGGTCCGTTATGCAATCGCCTAAGACGACTCGAAGGTGAAAACCGTGCATCTTCTTGTTTTCTTTTAAGTTAATGTATTCATCCTACCTCCACCGCATTCAGAAGCTTTCTGAACCTAGCGTGGTTTTTGATCAAGCAGCGACGTCCTGCGATGGTGTCATGTTGCGATATTGTTTGACGTCATCATGACATCAGAAATCGTGGTGATCCCTGACGTCATGATACATTTTCATTGAGGTCATGTGACCTTTGGTAGGTTGACTGCACACACACACAGATTCATTTGAGTATCACGTGACTTTTCGTGCTGACGCTGACGCCGGTCTCGCGAATTCCCGTCAGGTCTCGCGAAATCTCGAGGACGCCGACGGTCAACTTTCACATTCGATGAGGCATATAAGGCTTTCGCCTTAATAAATTACTACCTTTGTCTCCCTAACTCCTTCCTGTCTCACCGATTCCGCCTCACAGTCTTTTCTTTTTTTTTTTTTTCGCGTCGTCGTGAATGGGAACGCCAGACTTTCCCGCCGCCAGCGGGGCGGGCCAAGGGCAGAGAAGGAGCGCGCGCAGCACAGTCTCTCCGATCCGTTTACAAAAGTGCAGCGACGGGAAAAGAACGAGCCGCCACCTTGCCTGGCGGACAGTTGTTCCTCGCGGCCATCGCCGTGCCGTCGTCCGCACCGCGCCCAGGCCTCAGGACCGGGTCAGTCGGGCTACCCGCCGAAACGATATAGGCGGGGCGTATCTCGCAAAAGGAAGAAGGACTGGCTGTAGGGGGCTGCCGTGTTCAGATTCTTGCTTTTCTCTTTCTGTCTTTCATTTCTTTCTCTCTATTTTTTTTCTGCGTGCATGTGTGCGTCTCTGGGCTTGCTCCTGACTGTTACCTGTGTTTCGCCTTGCTCGATGCTTATAAGCTTTGTCTGTGCCAACGTTTCGTGCGTAACGGGCGCGCGTGCTTTCGTGTGAGTGTTTTTATGTGCGTACTTAGAAGTGTCTGTGTGCGCGTGCATTTGACGTTTCATAAAAGAGTGGATATGTGTGCTTGTGTGTCTCTCTCTCTCTCTCTCTCTGTGTCTGCTTGCGTGTGTGCGTACATTTGTAGTTTGTACCCAGTTGGAACACGCGCAACCAAGTGTGTTATGTGCGTCGTCTGCATGCATAACACACTTGGTGCGCTTGTATTTGGGTAACGCTCGAGTACTTGTGGGTACTCATTTCTCTGTGTGTGCAGATATGAGTGGTTGCTGTTGCTCGGCCGACTCGGGAAACCGTAGGCTTCTGCCGAGTCCTCCGAAGATATATTTATGCAAACCGGCTTTAAATAAATAAATAAATAAATAAATAAATAAATAAATAAATAAAAAAAATAAATAAATAAATAAATAAATAAATAAATAAATAAATAAATAAATAAATCTGTGTGTACGCATGTATGTGTTCCTTTTTGTGTCTGTGTAACGTCTGGACGCATGCGAGTGTCCATACACCTATGCGTATCCCTGCGTGACGTGTACGTAGCGTACACCTACACTACACCTACACTAGTGTCTGTACGTGTTTAATCGTAAGGGGTGGTGTCTGCGCGTGTGCGTCTCGCTCGCACGTGTTCACACTCAACGCACATGCGCGTGTGCGACATGCTTACGCGCGATCTCCTACTCACACGCCCGTGCAGTATACCAGCAGCTGCAGCTGCCCTTCGAGAGAAGGCGCGGCACCTTCGCGTCCGCACGCCTCAGCAACCAAACTCAGTGGTCCTGCCACAGCGCAGGTAGCACGGCGAAGGGGTGGGGGGGGGGAGGTTGCCTCGGCCGCACTCGGGAGTCCTCCTTGCGTGCCTGGCCCACCGCTTGCCGCCGCTGCTCCAGATTCCATTTTCTTCTTCTTCCTCGCCGGACCGGCATCCTCCATCGCCTGAGCGCGCGGTAGCTGGCCGCATCGGCTCTCCTGTCGTCGATTAGGGCGGGTCGCGCGGTGGCGATCGGAAACCCGCTTTCCACGCCGCCCTCCTGTTGCTACCGCTACCGCAACTCTTTCATTCCCAAGCTGGCCGACAAGCAGCGCACGCGCCCGGCTGAGTTCTTGACTCCTGGTATGGGGGCCAACGGCGTATCCGGAAGAGGCGTTGGCTTCAAGGGATACGAGACCATCAAGAAAAAAAGCGAGGGGACTACCTCCTCACCTTGTTGGGGCTTAGGGTAGTGGTGCGCGTGTACGTTAATATAAGCGCGGATCACGAACTGCACACACACATACACATACGCACTTACTCAGCGTGATGGCGCTATAAGCTGCTGCGAATGCCGCCTCCTTGATGAAGAACGGGAGCATCGTGTACAACGTCATCGCTGTAACGATTTTTCGCCTCTGATGAGTCACGAGCAGCCAGGAGGCTGAGAAAGGGTGATGCGAAGGAGCTGTTGCAGTGTGCGAAAGTACGTGAGATCGATTTGCGCCGCCTTTAGAATGATTGATTGAATAAACAGTTATCAGGATGGATGTGTCCAAGGAAGCGCCGTGGTCGAACGGAAAGACGGATTCCCTATAAGTAGGTCCCAGAGCAGTCTTCTTTTTGGGGGGAGTGGAGGGGGTGGGTGGAAGCGGAGAGAATAAAACAACTTGTTCTCCGTCTACAGTGATCGGTTTCAGTGCCTTAACCTGGATCGTTCTGCGAGGTGGAGCATCGCGTCGACTAGGCAAAATGAGGGTGGGCAGGCGTGCGTTGTCTCGCGCCTGCCCTCCCACCCCTCCCCCAGAAATGAAAGAGAAAATATTAAAGCCTGTTCCACGGCTGCGAAATCTCAGTGAACAGCGGAGCTCGCAAGGAAGCGCCAGCACCTGGCCAACGCAGTTTGAATTGTTTCATCTTCTTCTTTCTTTCTTTCTATATTGCCCTCTCTCCTCCTTTCCCTCCTCCTAACCCTCTCAACACTCCTCCTCAACGTCACTTCTCTTTCCCACCAGTTGCTGTGCTACACCGTACATGGTTATGCTATGGTTTACCCTCCACCTCCTCATTTCCCTCCTCCTCACCCTAACATCAGTCCTCATTCTCAGTTCCCTTTCCATTCCCCTTACTAAACTATACTATACAAGGCTATGCCATGCTTTACCCTCTCCTTCTTTCTTTCCTCCTCACCCTTACCTCCCCTTCCCACCCCCTTGTTACACTATATTATGCATGGCTATGCTATGATAAGAGCTGCTTGGCACATACTCGCTTTCTGTGGCCCGTCGAGTTTTCTATCTACGACACCGGCCTCACTCCGAGCTTAAACTAGCTGCGCTGTTAAAACACAGCAGAAGCTACCTAACGGTGCTTGTAAAAGTCAAGTATAGCAGTGTCGTCGATGAAGTGTTTCTTAAGCTGCTTGTATGCGCTCACGTTCGACTGAATGGCGGCAGCTCGATGAAGCTCTGTCTGTCGGCGCTGTGAAAATGTGCAGAGCGTCTCAAAGTGCTCACTTTCACGAAGGAAAATTTAAGGAAGCCATCAGCGTTGTCGAAAACGCCCCAAGCGCCTGAACGGGCTTGCTTGTACGTAGGACATTATCATGTGCCTGTGGTGTAGTAATTACAGCATCGTGCTTCTTTAGTAGAAGCCCAGACGTCAAACAGAACATTCGAATGTTTTTGAGCCTTTGTAGTTGATAAAGTTCTTTCATCCATTTGTAGTTGATGTTTATCCGGTGTACAAACGCGCTGCGCTGACGTCATAGGCGTGTGCGGGTGACGTCGTTAGCCCCAGAAGCCGGATCTTCCACCTTTCCGGAATCCGTTGCGCTAGCCCAAAAGTGTTATTCGCATTCAAAGAAGCGCCTTGGAGCCTGTAGTACCATATAGTTTCCTACAATATTTACTGGAGGGAACTCTGGCGCTGCGATAGTTCAGCCACCATGTGATTGATGGGTAGTACACTGATTTGCCTAATCTTCGTGCTGACGGCTTCGAACGCACTTGCGGCTTTGTTTATTTCTGTGTTTTGGCGTTCGTTTTGGATTAAAAAATGAACCGTTGTGAACTTCGTGACTGGATTTGAATTGGTGAACCTAAAAAGGTCAAGGTGGCGAAGTGGAAATGTCCAACGTCTGCTGAACTTCGTCTGGCAACAGAGCGGCTGCAGGCCACATGGAGGCAAACCGAGCCGAAAGAACGAAGCTGAGGCAAATCCGTGTACTATACCCATCATTCCCATGCTGGCTGAAGCGCCGTGCGTTGCAGGTCCCATACGCACTAATAGACACAGCGCCAGAGTTCCCTCTAGTGCATTTTTAGGAAACTGTTTTAGTACAGTCTACTGCTTTGCAAACCGCTAAAAAACATAGGAATGCAAAAAAATGTCCTGCTCGCCTTTCTTCAGATTTTAAAAATAAACGGTGCAATAATCACTTTGCTGTCGGTTCACCGTATGACTAAGAAGATTAAAATAAAAGGCACGCGCTGGCAATAAAGGTAAATGTTGTGCTTTGATAATTTTGAACTGCACTTTATATTAACAATGTGCAATTAAAAAATTAGCGCTCTTAACCTGGGGAAACAGACGAGTACGTGTAAGATAAGAGGCATGTACCACGTCACGGCTATGCTTGTCAGTATAGATATCCTTGCTTCTGCCTTGCTAGTACAACACAAGCGGTGGAATACGCGACGCACTTAGCAGATACAAACTGGGCAGATAAATGTAATGATATCGCACATCAGATGTCGAACAAGGGCACATGGCGGCTATTTCGCAGCCTCATTGACCCCACACAAACGCGAGGAGAAACGCAGACACCTCCGAAGAGCCATTCATGGATTTCAGGGTACCACAACACAACTAGCGGAAACGCTTCGGGTATCTCTGCCAGCAGCAAGATCCGCGAGGTCCGGAGTATACATATTCGGGAAAGGAAAACGAGACCCTAGACGCCCCTTTCCTCCTACATGACATGAAGGCAGCAATGGCAAAGGTGCGTAGAGGAACAGCTCCTGGCAGGGATAACATCACGGTCAAGACGCTGGCAAACTTGGCCGACCCTGCGCTGACACAACTCTTGGAGTACATTATAATGCTATCTGGAGTGGCCGGATGTCGGTCCCCCCCCCCCCCCCCCCCCGATTGAAAAACAGCCCTGGTCACATTTATCCCCAAACCAGGGAAGCCAGTAAACACAGACAACCTTCGCTCCATCTCTCTAAAATATTGCGTTGGCAGTTTGATGGAAACGATGTTGCGGGACAGACTTTCGGAATATCTAGAGCAGAAGGGGGCCTTTGCTCCTACTATGTTCGGATTCCGTCCTCATGAGTCGGCACAGGATGTACTCCTGCAACTACACCGAGAGGTCATCCAACCGGTGATGAAATACAACGACAGGGTCATCTTAGCCTTTGATCTGAAGGGGGCCTTTGATAATGTTAAACATAGCCTCATTCTCGAACACCTCAGCGACACTAACTGTGGACAGAACACGTTCAATTACGTCAAGGACTTTTCATCGGACAGAGTCGCCCTGATCCGCATAGAAAACTCAGAATACGGACCGTGTCAAATGGGTACTAGAGGGACACCGCAAGGGGCTGTCCTCTCTCCCATCCTATTTAACATCGCCATGATGCATCTACCACGTCAGCTGGCGGGCATGGAGAGCATTCGTCATGCCCTCTATGCAGATCACATCACGGTTTGGGCAACACAAGGGAACTTGGGTAACATTGAGGACAGCCTGCAAGAAGCTGCAGAAATTGTACACATCTACGCGGCGCGCTACGGACTCCAATGCACGCTTAACAAGTCCGAATTCCTTCACATCAGGGGCATGTCTAAAGACAACACAGATATCTCCACGCTTCCTACGGGCCCAATCAGACGAACGGAGGAGATCAGGGTCCTGGGCCTATACATTCACTTACAGCTCCGAATTGACACAACACTGACCAGACTGAGGAAAATAGGTGACCAGGTGGGTCGCATGATCCGCAGGGTCTCCGACAAGAGGGGGGGGGGGGGGGACTTCGGTGCAAAGATGCGTTGCGGCTGGCGCACGCTTTTGTAACCAGCAGGGTTATGTATACTCCGTCCCTTACCTCTACCTCCGCAAACATGGGGAAGAAAAAATCGAAGCAGTCATTAGGAAAACGTTAAAGAGGGCTCTTCCGATCTCTGCATCCAACAGCCGTCTCAAGGCTTTGGATGTGGTGAAGTCATATCAGGAGCTTAGGGAAGCCCATCTCCTCAACCACTATACACGGTTGGCCCAAACAATCTCTGGCCAAAGTCTACTTGCGCGACTGCATATAAAACATGACTTCCACCTACAGGAGCGGGTCAAGGTGCCAGAACTGTGGCGCACAGCCCTTCTGGTCCGACCTCTCCCCACTAAAATGGACAGAGATGAACACACCGCCCGTCGTGAGGCGTGCGCTCGGGCGCTGGAGCCACAGTATGGACAGAAGACCGGTGTCTACTACGTGGACGTTGCTGGCCCAAACCCTGAGGGGTGGTACACGGCCGCTGCTATACATGAAATAACACAGGTGGATGGGCTAACCTTTAGGGCGTATACTGTAACAGAGGCTCAAGAGGTCGCCGTTGCCCTTGCGGCCTCTCACAGTAATTCCAGATGCATTATTACGGATTCGCGGCGCGCGTGTCGCAACTACGTAGCAGGGTACATCTCACCCTTAGCCTACAAAATACTGCACAACTGCATAATGGACGTGGACCCTCACCCGAAACGTATTATTTGGACTCCGGGTCGTCAGGGATTACGGAGAAATGAGGCTGCAGATGCGGCTGCCCGAGCGCTCATTTCCTGGTTTCCTCCATCAATCCCAATGGAGACAGACGGGCAGGGTTACCCTCTTCCTCGGTATAGGGAAATTCTAGAATATTATAAGGAAATTCATCGCCGCTACCCTCCTCCTGCAAGGGGGTTGAAGAAAGCAGATGAGCGCATCTTATTAAGACTCCAAACTAACACAATGTTACGTCCAGCAATCATAAAACACTTCGACCCTACGGTCACAGGACAGTGCCACCACTCTGGGGAGGTGGCGGACACCTACCACATGGTGTGGGCCTGTCAAAACAGCTCAGCCCTTACTCCTCACCCTAACTCTACACAAGAGGACTGGGAGGCGGCCCTGCTCGGCTGCTCAGACCTTCGGGCCCAACAGGCCTTGGTACAGAGAGCCAGGGCGGCGGCTTCAACCAATGGGGTCCCGGAATGGCGACTCCACTATAGTCTGTAGGAACCTCTTAAGAGGTCGCACACCTCTGTTTGTAAATAAATGCTTTTCACCACCACCACCTTGCTGTCCCTTGGCGTGCTTTCTCGTGTTGCCGACGGTGCTTTCTCTCTTTGGCGCAACCGCTGCGAGGCGGTTGCAGCAGCACACTGACCTCCACTGGAAAAGCTGGACGGCGCATCCCCGCTACTTAAGGCGCGAGCTTGTGAAGCAAGCGGAAGTTCACCCACTTGTCCCGGAAGCTGCCGTCTTCTGCACTTTTCTATGCGCGCGAAGTTGTTTTAGAATCTGGCTCACCAGGTTCTTAAGCTGGGGCGAAGTCCCGCGCCGTGCGCGTAACCTTAGCTCCAAAGGCGACCGCTACAGGCGCAGCTCGCGCGAAAGAGAAGTCTTCTTCCTCTTGTACTTCGAGCGCCTTGATGATGATATTAACGCAGGCAAAACTACATATAGCATAGCCAACTGTAGCATGCGCACGCTCGCGCGATAGAGAAGTATTCTTTCTCTTGTTCTTCGAGCGCCGTGATGATGATAATAACGCAGGCGAAACCACATGTAGCATAGCCAACTGTAGCATGCGGCGCTCGCTCACGCCGGCGCGTGCTCTAGTTTGATAGGAGACCGCTAGAGGCCACAACTTCGCGCTTCCTCTCCCTTTCGACTGTCCTCAGTCAGTGCCTGTTATACCTCGGTGGTGCAGGCTGAGGCAATTATTTTATGTTTTTCTTTAAGCCTCAATATAATTTCTGTCCTCAGTCAGTGCGCCTCGATACTAATAACATGAAAGAAGAAGACAAGGCGGCGGAGCGGAGGGCTCGCAAGGCAGCAGCAGCGCGGGCTCGCCGCCAAGACCCTGCGGTGAGAGCTCGCGAGGCCGCAGGAGACATCGGCGTCGTGCGGACCCCGTGATACAAACCCGCGAAGCCGAAGCAGCGGGTAAGCGGCGTCAAGAGAACCTCGAAGGGGTACGGGCGCGGGATGCAGTGAGCAAGCGCCGAAAGCGGTCGCTACCTGATGGTGGTGCTGGTGGTGATGTTGCAGCAGGCGGGGCTAGCCTGGCCTGCATGGCCGGCAGTTGTTCCGCCTGAGCATCTCCTGAATTGTAGGGGTTTGTCACCAAGTGTTGAACAGCCCAGTGTCTCGCAGGTAGACCAACAAAATTCGTTGCACGCTTCTCGTCGTTGCCGCTGGCCCTTCAGGAAAAATGACGTCTTCAAATGTCCGGTGCCTATGACAACCTTTTTGCAAGGTGCGGACCATCGCTGCTCTTTCCACATCAAACTACACATCGCTACCTGAAGTTGTTGGCGCCGACGCGCGCTTCCAGCGCTATTTCCTCGACTGCACGTTCGGCCACAGCTGCAAAGTCTCCGACCGCTTGTGGTTCGACAACAACCTGACCACAATCGCTACTATAACAACGTGTCACTTCTTTATATGACAGTAGAGGAATTGTACTTAGCATTCATAGTTTAACCGATTATCTCGGAGCCAGCTCCTCAGTCATCGTTCACTTTGTGGATATGGCGTGATTTTTTTTTTTCAGTTGTATTCCTTGGCGTTCTTAAAGGCGAAAATTAACCGTCGGCGGTGTCAACACGAGCGATGCAAAAGAAAAATCGTCACGTCATCATGACGTCATCACATGACGTCGTCGCTTTGCTCTGCCTCTGTGATCGGTGAGCCAATCACGGGGATCAATGTTACAGCAGGCAGTCGCCGTGGAGCTCACTTCCCAATCCTAGAGCGACTGTACACGGAGCTTCTATCTGTTCTGTCGGAGGAGCTGTTCTTCCTCGGTGAGGAAGAATTCCTTTGTCACTGGTCTTGCTCCTTTGTGTTGGTCTGTGACAGACGCGTGAAGCTTGTCTTTGGGTCTGCCTGGTTTTGGTAGGCCGATACCTTGGTTGGTATCGGCAGAAATGCCATGCAAATGCGCGAAATGTACATATTCACGTTTTATTTGTGCTTTCTGTTTTACAATGTACTGTGCACATGTATACCTATAGCTTTTTGTGGCAAATTTTTACGTGTGTGTAAATGTGTCAAACATCGGCTGTACAGTGGGGACGGAAAGAAACGGGAACATAGCGGCATCTACAATCTCTGCTGTTTCGTATTTCTTTTCAAGCGGTTGTATACCCTGCATGGTAATAAAAAACCTAGAGTCATCCAAGATGCAATCAAGAACCATTATAGAATCTTTTTTATTGCGACCGAGATCAGAGCGTGATGAAAACAGGGCGCAGCGCTGTTCGCGTTTCTCTCCATCCCCTTTGTACGTGTTGCCTCCCCGTCATTTCATGTGTTATGTCCATGTAACTGAAGTCTGTTTTGACATTCTCGTAAACGTATGTCGAGCAAGCAAATGTTTTGTCGAATTGTTATTGATATTAAACGTATATGATATTGGCGCAAGTTGGTTTCAAACTACGCGCTCAGGCCGATTTGTACGCCCCCCGGTTGGCGTATGCTCGGGCGTTGGCGTTAGCACGTTCTTCACTGAAACGGTGACTGGGAAGAACAAGAGGTGCAGCTGTAGAGCATAAAGAGGACTGTTCTCCAGAGCTGCTCGGGGACTTTCGTTTTAGTTATCTCCTGTTTCCATCTGGGGCACAAGTTCGCCCAACTCGCTATAGTTCATTGAAGTGTGTTTTAGATGCGAAGCAGCTTATGGTCGAGCCTGTTCCCTCCCTGCGCCGTTCACACCCCCACTGCGCATGTGCAACAGCTCGCCCAAGCTTCCGGAGGAGACCGCTAGAGGCGCCACGGCAGCTCCTCTAGATGAAAATGACCCGCGCGTGCTCCGCTCATTCTCCTCCCGGCAACGCCACCGTCAACGCCACGATGAGCGCCAGCGGCAGCAATGCTGCTGGTACTGCTGCGGAGAAGAGGGCTCGAGCCACTGCCATGAAACGGCGGCGGCGGCAAGCCGACCCCGAACTTCGAGCGAGAGAAGCGGAAGTGCGCCGTAAACGCCGCCTGCAAGAATTCACGGAAGCAACGAAGGCTCGCACAACGTCGCCTACGCTAGAGGCGCTACACTTTACGGACCACAAGGCCGTCATACTCAAGGGGCAACGCAACCCAGAACTTAAAGTCATCTACGGTAATGATGAGTAAATAAAGAGCAACTTTAAAGGCAACACTTTACGGAACTTTAGGTGGATACATGAGCTGTTTCGCATGCTACCCAGGGTTCTCTTTACGGGGAGATGTGTGTAATGTTTATTGGACTCTGCTTTACAATATCTCTTTTCTTTTTCTGAACAAACGCCGTGGGCGAACCTGTGTTCGAGGCCCCGAGTCATAGGTAGAAGTTCCCAAGTATAAAATTAGTAGAAAAGAACGAAGACGGGAGTGAGAAAGTTGACAATAGGAAAACGCACGCAATCTCTCGCGCACACAAACGCACATTCAGTCACTCGCGCGCACGCACATACACACACACAGAAAAAAGTTTACATTTGAGATAACAAGCGCGACGTGCAAGAACCTACAACGCGCCGTCGCACTTATTTCCGGCACATCCGCAAAGGAGCACGAGTGCGGCCGAATAGAGACCGAGGAAACATCACTTAGCGCTGTAACACAGCTCGACACCAGAACCGCCCGATCACTTGTACACACGCCCCTTCAACAGAACGAAGTCCAGCAGCTGCAATTTTCTTTTCCCGAGCCCCGCGAGCGAGAAAAAAGAAGAAAGGAAAACGTGCCCGGAAGTGGAGAGGAAGTTGGAGCAGCCAATCGAGGAGGAGGAAGTTATATTACTTCCATCGCGGAACGGCCATTCGTAACGCGCACGTAGGGGTCACCTGTGCGAGCCGTCACGTATTCACCCGCGTATTACTACGCCGCCCTCTTTTTTTTTTTTTTTTTTTACGGCGCGCGTACTACATATGCACATACGTAGTAGTATACACGAGGCGTGCATTGTACTCGGGGACGACGCGTAATACAATGCGACGCGCGTACATGCGTTGTTGCGCGCCCCATTATGAGCTCCGCGGCTTTGGCTTTCGGTGGCTCGCTTAATGGCTTGTTCCTTTATTGCCTCCGTAAGAGCGTTCGCAATCGCATGGCCTTGCTACTGTCTCGATGCTACCGCCTTTTCAAGCGAACGTTGTTACGAGTTACAGGCATGTATTCACAAACCAACGACATCCTTCTCTCGTACCTTCCTTCTCTGTTTTCTGCCTTCAGTGCGCTCGATAAAAAAAGTAAGCCAGTATTCACAAACCAATCTTGTAGTTTTCATTTACCATGTTAGCATTGTTGTGCCCTTCTGATGCATGTAGAAAGAGCTGAAACACGAGGAAAAAAAATGAGATAAGGATAAGGTTGGTTTGTGAATACTGGTCACATTTTCCCGATAGGGCAAGGGCTTCAGATTTTCTCTTTTTTAATGTGACGCCTTCCAGAAACTTGAATTGCGATGTAAAATCTGTTCTATTCGTCTAACCTTGCCGGTAACTTTGCCGGTACCTTCCGTTGATAATAGCGGTTTCTTAATTGATTGGCCGTAACATTTATTGCTATGACAGGGAGGTCACTACGCGCGTCATGTGGCTAAATGCGCGAGGTTTCGGATTCTACTGCCACTTTCGTCGACGGAACGAAGTACGATGCACGAGGGAGCCCTTCGCTTGGGAATTTCTGTATGAAGATACTAACTCTTGAATACTAGAATATATTAGGTCCACAGTGAAGCGTTCGAGGCACTCACTTATTCCTGCATTCCACTGCGCCATGACTCACAGTAGTATTGTGGCAAAAACATTCGAATGAATGAATGAATGAATGAATGAATGAATGAATGAATGAATGAATGAATGAATGAATGAATGAATGAATGAATGAATGAATGGTAAAACGTTTGTAGCTACCAGTGCTTCTGCGCGGCTCAAAGTATTTTTGAATTTAAGCTAAAATTGCATCGGAATATGTTTCACTGTCGAGCCATTGCTTACGTGGTGTTAATACGAGGCATTGAAATAATGAATCAGTGAAAGAACGAAAAAAAAAAACGTCTGTAAGCTGAGTGCTTCTCGAATTGCTGCTGTCATCTTTTCTTCGGCACGGGTGTTACAGTTATACAACTGTGTGACTTCAATACTTTCGCAGCTTAGGTATTCAATCAATCAATCAATCAATCAATCAATCAATCAATCAATCAATCAATCAATCAATCAATCAATCAATCAATCAATCAATCAATCAATCAATCAATCAAATCGGACTTACCGATGAGCGTTGGTTGCGTATAACGCATATGATAATTCTAATGATTTTCGCGCTGCGTTGGTTGTAAAGCCCATTCATTACTCTTCACCGTATGCGCTTCGCACGTTTCCATTGTATTGTAATTAGCACTGGGCGATACCGAGAGCAGCCTCGTGGTTGTAACCATGTACGCACTTCGTTACGTACCTTGCTAACCTGACTAAAAGCCGGCATTTTCCATGCATAAGCGATGCCTATTCACTATCGTCGTGGCGTTTATTGATAATCGCTCGTTGCACGCTATCTATACGTGCGCGTCTGCAACGTTGTGAGCTTGCAATGAATGCCAGTATACTGGAAACCGTGAACATTTTAATTTCCTCGCTGGGAAATGCAAATCGCTAATTACGCGTTTTCATCAAGCTGCACGCGTTAATTATCCGCAGTGCTTTAAAAAATGTTGCGTCGTCATCGCGACATACGTGGTAATAGGGGACCCTGGACTAAGAGATCCAACCACCCTTGCCCTGATACCCCAAATTAAAAATGATGTTCCTACTACTTCTGCCGGCCGCGCTCATGTGAGCAGGGAATGAGCCTGCGACTGTATGATATATTGAGTTTCAGAAGAAGGTTCTCAGTTAAGGATATTAATAAAAAGTCATAATGTAGCTCCAAAAATTTATTCTGACCTGTCGACTAGGGCCTTCACATTTGATAAAGACCGGTCCCCGGTAGAAACGTCAGAACAAATGTTATGCGTTTCATAGTGACATATTATTCATACGTATATCTGCGAATGGCAGTGGTCCACGAAACCTTCGCGAACACGAAACTCGGGCTACCCGCGAGTTTGCGTAATAGATGGCTGATACCAAAGTTTAATTTCACTATACCGGAGTCGCAGGCACGGCTACACTGACACCCCGTCACCCCCACCCCCCCCCCTTCTCTACCTCTGCCCGATTCGTGAGCCTTTCTCGTCGCACTAAACAAACGTGCACCCGTCTATCTCTCATGCTCGCTAGGAAAACAATTGCACGCATCATATGCATTAGATGCACTACAGCGCTGGCAAGGTTACGCTATTTCCTCACGGACCGCGATTTGTTAATACGCGCACGGGCAATTCACGTTACACGGAGAGGCAGGTATACAGTCACGTGATGTCGCAACGCGCGCCAGTGGCGGCCCACAAGCAGGCCGTCGTGAGGTTTGCGTGAACGCGCGCGCGCGCTGAAAGCCTCGCATTTCTTTCTTTCTTTTTTTTTTGTCGATGGGGTTGGGTTATTGAACGCCTATCCCGCGATTGCACGCCGCGGCGTCTCACGCAACCGACCGCTCGCAGCACGGGCGTTGCGTTCGAAGCGAGTTCTGCGACCGATCGCGCTCCTGTGACGTAACGTACACGCAAGCTCGTAATGCGCATGCGTACGCGCGTTTTATAGGCGCGTTTGTGACCGCTATGAGCGGCGTTCCGAAGCAACGCGCGTGCGCGCGCGTTGCGTTATGCGAACGATCTGTACACGAGGGT
This sequence comes from Rhipicephalus sanguineus, assembly GCF_013339695.2. Classification (NCBI taxonomy): domain Eukaryota; kingdom Metazoa; phylum Arthropoda; class Arachnida; order Ixodida; family Ixodidae; genus Rhipicephalus; species Rhipicephalus sanguineus. The sequence goes on along the minus strand of NW_023615121.1, from coordinate 30,367 downwards.
GCACACAACCATTTGTGTACAAGCGTGCGCGACTGCGTAATAGTCTGTACAGCCTGAGAAAATCGCGCGCTTGCACGTGTTCGTATAATGCACCTGCGGTTGCCTAGTCAATGGAAGCGGTTTGTTTGTGTCATCGTTGAGAAAGTTACGTGCAGCATTTGGGGACACGGGTTTGCCTGGGTTGCATACGCAGCACGCTACGCATGCTATATGGGGATGGGTGTGAAGAAAAAAACATTTGGTATGCAGCTGAACCATTGGACTGATATTGAATTCTGACAATATCGCTGCTATGACAAGGGACGCTCAATTAGTCAAGTTCTAGCCATAAATAGCCGTCATTTAGCAACGTTCGCCGACATAGGCGTGCGCGTTGTTCTCCATAGCGGGGGAGGAGATTGAGTGAGTGAACAACTTTATTGAACGATCCGGCAAAAAAAAAAGAAAGAAAAGAACAAGGAGAGGGGAATGGGATGGTGGAGACTCCTGCGTGCATGCGAGCCTCTCAGCCGCGAAGGAAGCCCCTCGCGCTGCGAGGGTGGCATGTCACGTGCTGGACCTTGTCTCTGTGGGTAGGCTTGCTCGTGTTTTTTTTTTTTCTGCATGTTGGTAACCGAGGTCCTGGATTCCCCTAGCTGGCTGTGGTGATGTACCCTCTCCTCCCCCGGGTTACTCCTGGACCTGCAGAAACCCGGGGGAGGAGAGGGTACATCACCACAGCCCCCTCCCCTCCCCCGTCCCAGTGGCGGAGTCCGACAGAAAGCCAGCTTCGCAATGGATGCAACAATGAAAATCCTGTCGTTGTGTGTTTCTTTTCTCTGTGTATGTGCTCTTTCGCGGCTAAAAAATGGCATTAAGCAAGTACCAACTAGGCCAACAAACAGAAAAATGAGGTGCCTACGTGGTTCTCACAACAGGCTGTTTTTAGCCCCCGGCTTTCCTGGGCTGAAGGCCGAATGTAAACAGTTGTTCAAAGGCAACATCAGCAGCACTCGGCTACAAGAACGTGCATGACCATATAAATCCGCCCTTTAAGTGATGACGGAAAGAATCCGAGTAAAGGTATGAGCCAGACTTTGCGCCACCTTTCATGATTGGGGCAGCGCGCTTTCGCAGCTGATCGCGGAGGCCACTGTTAAAGCGACGCAATGTACATACCAAGGGATTGAATCTAAAAAAAAAAAAAAAACCAAAGGGCTCTGCGTGGACGAAGCACGTGGTCTAAATACACATGTCATCTTAAGGTACGACAGGTTGGGACGATAGTTCATTGTGGACACTATAGGCTCGCTTAATCTGCGATTTCAGGCTATACTTATGTGGGCAATCGATGTTGATTCGATGCGCATTGATTTCATGCCTTCTTTGTAAAGCTCACGCAACGGTCGCGAGCAGACTTCGTGACTGGCGAAAGGCGCCGCCGATAAGATCTCTGGAGTTTCGTTTTCAACAAAAGCGTGCAGTCGAAACACGCGTGGTACACGATTGCCGAGCGTGCCGCGTCATTCATTACGGCGTGAAAAGGTGTAGGCGGAAGCGGCGTTACGATATTGCCAACGGTCCACTGGATATCATGGGGCGACCGCTGTCTCTAATGGCTTTGGTGCGGCCGTGAGCGCGGGCGCATAAGAAACATACAGATTGACTCCCTCAGTTTCATTTGGTTGGTTGGTAACAACTTTATTGATGGTCCGGCAGAGCTTTCGCCGACTGGGCTTTAGGTCTCCCACGTGGGGACGTCGAGGCCTTGCCTCACCGCCGCCTCCCGGGCCTGCTGGACAGCCCAAAGTTGGTCGCCGAGGCAGGGGCTGCGCAAGGCAGCGGCCCACCGCGGCGGAAGGGTTCCGGAGTTAGCACCTAGCGGGTTTTTGTCACAGTCCCAGAGCATGTGATTTAATGTGGCGACTTCAGTGTGGCAGACCTTGCATATATTTGTCGGGTATGTACTCGAGTAGAGCCTGTTACAATGTGCGGGGTTGGGGTACGTGTACGTCTGCAGTTGTCTGAGGGCCGCCGCCTGCGTCCTGTTCAGCTTGTCGCTGCACTCTTAAAAAAAAGAGAGTCAAAAGAGAGTCACGACTGCCTGACTCTCTTTGTGGCAGACGATGACCACCTTTTCTCCTAAGGGGAGTCACAAGACTCCCGCCGGCGCTCCTGGTGAAATAAATGACTCCCTTGCTCCAGGGGAGTCAGTGATGGGCATAAAAATGGGCATAGAGATTAAAATAAATAAATAACAGAGGAAATAGATGCTGACAGTGAGGGATCTGTGGTCTTCGCACACGTTCTCTACGTCGAGTCGGACACACTTTGCAGCCGTTACATCAGTGAGAATTAGAGAAAAAAAAAAACGCTTCAATTAAGATTTTGATTATCAATTTGAGTGCACTTGCTTATATAGAAAAGTTGTAGGCCGTCAGAATTTATGACCTACACACTTTTTAAAAATCTAAAAAATTGCGCGTAGGTGAGGTATTCGTCACCGAATTTCAATGGTAATACAGTAAAACCCCATTATTTCGACCCCCGTTAATTCGGAAAATCAAACGTGTTCTCTGGTCCCGGTCAGCATGTGTATTGTTTAATGGCACCAAATTCTCGTTAATTCCGTCATATTTCGCCGCAACCCAGCTTATTCACACGATCCTCGGAGCGCACCTGGCACGAAGCGCCGCAGATATGCGATGTGTTGAAGCTGAAGAGCTATAGCCACGGTCTGCATGCTGGTATAAAACTCGCACGAACCGAAGAGTACCCAGAATTTATTTTTAGGGGGGGGGGGGGGGAGAGAGAGAGTTCAACTATACGTTCTTCATGTTTGTGCGTGCGTTTGTAGTGTGCATGCATTTATACACATGTAAAATTGAGAAGTAGAGGGGAGGGGGGGGCGCGGTTGAGCCCCGCAAAACCCCTCCCTTGGCTACGCCCCTGAAACGATCGAACGGTCAGTTTATGGCCATTCTTCCGGCGAACAAGAATGTCATGTGCAAGTGGTGGTGTTGGTGGTATAGCAGTACGTTACTAAGGGATGGGTTCAGAGCACGTTAATTTCGATCTCAAGACAAAGGGGGTTCGGGCCGCTGTTACATTGTGAACAAAGTCGCGAATGACGAAAATTGTTTCTTTTACACTCCTCTCATTCAAAATAATTCTAACACGTATTCATCAGAAAATGAAAATGCACTTGTGTAATATACACTTGCTGATTTCTTTCTCGATACTTTCCATAATTCGGCATTCGGTTAATTAGAAATTTTTTTCGGGTCCCGTGAAATCCGAATTAAGGAGCTTTTACTGTATCGAAGTCACGAGCCCGCCGGCTGCTCTGTTACGTCAGACAAGAGAGCGACGAACTTTAAATGACGGCGCGGCTGTATCTTGTGGAAAGTCATCTAACTTGCACAAACACATCGCATTGCCTTTGCGTGCGAGTTTTGGTGATTATCTGTTTCTTTCGCGCTGTGCACTAGAAGACCACTATTTCCACCTTTGCTGCCGCTGTACAGCATACAATTAAGGGGAAGCCACTTCGGCGCTTCTGCCTGCAGAGAGGCGAAAGAGGGCTTTGCGCCTATTTAGTTTAAAAGAACACATATATACGCATCGCAGCGTACATAAAGAATAAGTGGTTCACTTGTGTATTTCCGAAGACTTGCCGTTTTTCCTTAGCAGATTCTGCTTCGACGCACCGTGATTGTCACGGGCAGTTCTGACGTAACAAAGCGATCGCCTTTCCTGCGCATCGCCATTTAAATTCGGTGCATATATAAAATTACAAGGAATTATTGCGATTCTAAAAACAGGGTATGCCAATAATAGTGACGGCCTACACACTCCTATCGAAGGGCCAAGGAAAGCGTAGGGGGTTATGTTTTTCCTGGTTTTTAATAGAAGTGCAGTAATTATGAGACAAAGGAAAGATTAATTAAAGGGACACTAAAGAGAAACAATGAATCGGTTTAGATCGATAAATTGTGCTCTGAGAACTGATGTCGTTAATTTCGCCACCATAGCTTTATTAATAGAGGAGAAAATCAAGTTCAAAGTTTCATTTTTAAATTTGGCGCCGAAATCTCCCCGCGTGACGTCACGGATTTCAAAGTGTATTTATCGTATTTTGGCGCCATTGGCTCAACAAAATTACCCCAAACTTGATATGTTAAGTCTATGGCCCCCTCAAAGGACAATGTACTTCATTTTTACCGATTAGGAACTACGTAGTCCCTAGTCGGCGCCATCAAAACATGTGACGTCACGGCGAATGGTGCGGAAACTTCAAGGTAGCGTCGCCACCCACATTTTGTTTCTGCGCGTTTTCTCGCTTACTAAGCGTCTTCTCGCAGCAAGCGTGGTGTTTTTGGTATTGTAAAAGAGTACTTTACTAATATGAGAAAAATCGTTTTGCTCTTTAGTGTCCCATTAAAGCAGTCGAAAAGCGACTTCCGGAGGAGAGTTCTTTTTTATTCCGCCTTCATATAACTGGGATATGAAACCAAAGAAAACACTATGAATCTGCCAAAGTTCGAGCTATAGCTGCAACTAAAGCAAAAGTTATCCAATGCTTTATTAAAGAATCACTTACATATAAGAAAACAAACTGATCTTAAATTGTTTATTTATGCGGGACGCAAGCGGCACAAACAAAACACTGTACACATAAATATTTATTTAGAAACACCTCACAGGACTAGAATGCAAGGGAAGCGTGTAACACAATCGTATTGGTTTTGCATACATAGAAACAATGCAGGAATGTACAAAAATGAATATGCAGATGTGAAATTGTGAGGCATACACTTACAAAGCCTTTACGACATAAGGCCAAGGAAACATTTTTAGTTAAATAACACCAATTCACACCTCGGTACCACTTCCCCTCCGAAGTACAGATCTAGACACTCGGGTAATACCTCAGCCCCTGGCATTGCTGCGCAAACAGCACTGCCTTTAGACACTCTGAATGTGTATCGATGTCTCCTGAACTCAACAAGTTCCATCGGGTTCAACAAGAACAGAACCTCGCTCTGACCACTAAAAATGGCAGCGATTTGAGCAAACTGTGGGTCATCTCCCTTGGCCATTACTAGTACATCTCCAACATGGTACGTAATATGCTGCATAGTGACTGACTTGGCTTGCCATGTACTACCTGGAGGTAGACGCTCTTCAATGCATGGAGGCAAGTCAGATCTTTGCACAGGTTTCAGGCCTGTCATGGTGTGGCCCTGGTCAAGGACAACCTCAGCAAATTCATAGCCTTGCAAGACTTGGTGACGCTCTGCAAGTGTTTTGCAGATGTTTCGGTAGTTCTTAGTTTTTGACGCCACATTCTTAAAGTATTGGTGTTTAGCCTCAAACCTCATACACCACATTTGTTTAAGTGGACCAAAAAAGGAAATCATACGAGGGTAATGCACCAAGTAATGCAGCTTTGGGATTATGCGGACGGTTGGATAACGATCAATGAAAGAACGGAGGAATTCCTGAATTTTCATCTCAATATAAACAAGAGAGTCTGACGGAAGCTGATCAGATAAGAGCAAGTCTGTAACTTCTCTAAACAGGAGGTAGACCTCCCAGTCTTTGTTACCTTCTGGAACTTTCGAAGCGAAAATTTGAGGCAAAAGTCTGAAAAGGCACCACTTCTGTGAAGCAGTACCTTTCAAAGGGGCATTGCTTTGCAGGAAGGCTTCTGTAAGTTGAGGTGGTTTGTTAGGTCTGTCATTACGACCATAACAAAATGTGCCAACTTTGCTCAAGTCTGAGGGCACAAGAACATTTTCTTGAAATAATCCTTTGAGCACATGCTTGATCACAACTGAGCAGGCTCCTTCAAATATATCGTGCATAATATCCGGTGGGAGCTGCGTTGTGACATCGAAGTTAGGCAGGCAGCTCATTGGTGATGGCTCATTCACACCATAAAGTCTTTTGTACAAAACTGGATTGAGATGAATGGCTGTGAGGTGGCTGTCATGAAGTTGCTGCGTTCTGATGTGGCATAGTTCTTCCCTTGTAAGAGATGCAAGATTTGCATGTTGTGCCATGCAGAATCGACAAACTGAGCCCCGTGAAAAAGAGCACGTAAAGCCCCCAAGCCGGTTCATGGAAAGGTTGTCTCCACAGCACGCAAGAACAAATACCTTGAAGCAAACCTCATTTTGTCCAATATGTACATTTATCCCTATCTCTTGCAGCTCCTTTAGTTCATCAAGCAATGGACCCAAAACAGTCTCCAAGCCATACCTCTGTACATCAGCGTACTTTGCAAGAATAGCAAGATGCAAAAATTTCAGCTGAGAGCGGTATTTTGGGTGCACATTCAAAACTGTGTAGTACACAGCCAGAAGCTTGTGCACACCTCTGGCAGGGCCGATAGGATTGGCTATTTCCACTTCATCCATGTACAGCAGAATGTGAAGTACTTTAACATTTTTGCTGTGCAGTACAGTGCTCATCTGACGCTTGTAAACAGAGCCGTCCTGAAAAGTGTATAATGTGCCACTCTCGACAACTTCAGTGCTAATAAGGTGCTCAAATACATTTCTACACTGTACAAACTGACGTATGACACTGCCAACAGAAACGTACTGATACGAAGCTTGGTCGTCGCCAGCATAGGCACGCTGTTGTGCCTCCGTGAATGGGAAGTTCGCTTTGATATAGCGGGATCGTTGGTACCGAGACCGAATATCATCAAACAGGCCTACAAGAAAGTTGCAGTCGAGGACATGTGTCAAATTCTCAGGAAGAGCATAACCGCATCCTATGAGTGCCTGTTTAACACACTTGCCAAAACGCTTCAAGAGCGACTGCACCAGAAATTCAACTTGTTGAAATAAGCTGTCACAGACTGAGTACGGCAGTTTTCGACACTCAGAAATGTTAAAGAACATCTTGGCAAGGCTCTGGAGTAAATCTCTGGTGAAGCACTGCAAAGTTAGAGGGTCCGAGGGCTCTTCGTCCGACGCCCCATATCGCGAACGTGGCTCACATTGCAGACCGGGGGAATGGGAGGGACCAGTAGCACCTTCATCGTCTGCACACACTGTGTCAACTAAGCTGGAAGCTTCATTGGAATCACATAATTCTTCTGAAGCTTCAGGTGCTGGATCATTGTCAACTGCTGAGATCCACCGCTGGTGTTTACGGTAGACATGGTTCCGAAAGCTTCCAACGAGTTTGTAAGTGTTTCGGCAGCCATCAATGCCGCAGGTTACAGTGAAGTCCGGGTCTGAGGAGTGTATTTCTTCCAGATGCCAAATCACACGTGTGAATTTCGGTGCGAAGAACGGGCACCGCGGGCACCTAAAGCAGCAGGCGGAACTCATGGTCAGAAAGGAGCGTTTTACGTGACACGAAACACAAGAATATTTAGCGAGAAAATGGCCGATCACATTTGCCACAATAGCCAGCCGCGAGCGGACAACATGTTCGAAAATTTTTCCTGTGCTCACTGAAGAAGGTCAACATTTTGGTCGGGACCCGTCGAAATTGCACTGAGCCGTCAATATTGCGCTGACGCGCGCCAACGTGCTGTTTTGCTTATGGCCGCTGTTGCGCACTTCGAAATGTATTTAGAAAGCGTTTTAAAATACCAAACACGCGTGATATTTGGTACAACATGTATAGTGCCTCTAACCGACAGCTGTAACTGCGAGTGCACATGTGCCAGCTATCGCTTTGCACGTAAATAAACCTTCAGGTAAGTAAAGCCACCAACAGTTTCGGTGTGGGCGGCTTATGGCTCTCGGATCAGGCTTTGGATTCGGCAACTGAATTTTCGCGCCAATTTAGAGTTATCGGCGCCGGCCTCTCTCCATGAGCGAAACTAGCGAAACCATGGAGAGCAGTGATTGTTCCGTTGCTTCTGCGGCATCTCCGTCTGCGATTCATGAGAGCGGCAGCGACAACACGCCATTTAGTAGCCCTTCAATGGAAAGCACGTCGACTGATGCGCAACCAGTTTGCCTCGTTTCGCATGGGTCCTCGAAGAAGATTGTCGCGCTGAAAGGGTCCCGAAAGCTGGCCGATCTGCAGGAAAGTCTGCGAACGAGTGGATTTGCTCATTTGATGGCGAGCAACCCGCTAATACAGGTAAGCGTGAACAGTGCACCGACGCCCTTATCAGCACTTGTTTTTAAAAGGCTTTTCTTTTTTCGAGCACTTAAGATTTGGCCAGTGCGCGTAGTAATGTTGTTCAGTGTAAGAGTTGTAACCTGTTTTTATGTTGCCGCGCGTTTCACTGACACTAATTGTTATCTTCGCTGTTAGAGAACCTGTCAGCAGCGGGGTTTATTGCGGGACATCGATTCTTACGACGTTACCCTGTTCGCCGTCGATGTAGTACGGCCTGAATGTTGCTTGTCTAGAGTGATCGAGCGGCCGACTGCAGCCACTGCCTCATAGAAGCTGCGAAGTCCCACATATTTATTTATTGTAGCACACTGTCCCGCGTGCGGTTGATTTGCGTGGGAACGCCGCGGCGTCGGCCTCTGTATATTTCCGCCAAATATGTCCGAACCGACGGATATGACACTGTGTGCTTCAGCCTGTGCTGCATATTCATGTGGAATATGCAGCCGCTGGCTTAGCACGTATATCGGTGAAGGTAAAGTACTAACTATGCGGCCCAGAATTGCCTGTCGCCTAAGTACATTGGCACATAGTCATTACAACAGGTTAAGTGCATGTAACAGTGATGGGAAAGGAAAACGGTGCTTGAGTAAATGTCGGTTCAATATCCCTTGCTTCATACGTAATGTGCAGGCTTATTGATAAACAAATGGTGTATGTTTTCAGATCTACAATGAAAGGTTCCAGTGCTTCGTTGATCTGGACGAAAGTACAACAGTGAATGATGGAGCGCTCATCAACTTGATTGCTTCGCAGAGCCACTCCGAGTCATCGGGAGCAGTTGAACAGCCGTATGCACTTTATTTTATCCATTCCAGAGTTATTCCTGAACCACAAACTGCACTGAAATGTATCATGTGCTGGAAGGCTGAAGTACAGTGCCCATGGACTGAAATGCGGCATCAAAACATTTAGTATCACCACTGGTATGCGCAATCGCTTATGGTGATTGCGTCAACAAAAATGGCCTTTTAAGGTAACTTTGGCTCTCGTATAATTGTGCGAGTCAAAATGATAACGACATGACCTGAACTGAAGGCGGTGGAAACAAAATTATGTGCATTACTTGGTCTTATATTGTTGCATTTCAATCTGTAAGGACTGTACTTGTACATTTAGTCAGATGATAATTTGTCACTAATAAAGTGCAAACTGCAAAATTGGGCATCTTCAAATAAGTTGCCCATTTTGAAATTTAGCAATAAAAAAGAGGCACCCACCCACACACACACATTGTTTCTAGACTTACAACTATCTTATTTCTAATAAAATGAAATTATAAGATAAACTCGGAGTACGCTTATGCTTGCAAATCTATATTGCATGCAAGGACCTGAAAACCATTAAGCATACAGAAAACACAAGGCTATTGTCATCTTCTGAACACATGGCTTCTATGCAGCCTAAAAGAAGCCACGTGCACTTCTTAATTTCTAAGTTTATTTATGTTTTTCTCATGCTTCGTGATTATCGGGCTTTTTGCATGTGATATAGCTATGCATGCACACTCTTGCCTTTGTTTATAAGCTTGGTTTTAACTACCGTATTTACTCGATTGTAACGCGCACCCGTTTTCCGCGACCAAAAAAAAAGAAAAAAACTAAAACATGGATTGTAACGCGCAACCATTTTTCGTGAGAGAAAACAACGAAAAAAAGTTTGTAGGAGTTAACCTTCGCACATTCCGAAGAACAAGTATTTAGGTTTTAAAGAACTAAAGTTTCAAAAAATAAAACACAGTCAAACAGCGGGCCTTGCCGCTAAACTGTCACCACTACGGCGGCGATACGAGTCGCGTAATGGATCAGTCCTCGTCGCTGTCGGACAACACCTTGTCGCTGTAAACGCTTTTCGATATCGGGAAACCGGCCCTGCTTTGGTCCACTGAAACCTTTTCGTGAAGCTTTGCTGTAAAATATCTTCTGCTTCTGTTTGCGCCAGTCTCGCCCGCACGTTTCGGGAACTCCGAACGACCGCGATGCGGCCCGATTTCCGTCCGTCTCTGCACATGTAATAACTTTTCTTTTAAATGCGGCATCGTGGTGCACTTGTCGAGTATTTCGAGTCGGCACTTCCATGCTGTCGATGCAAACGCAGAACGGGATGACGAGCTCCTCAGCACACGTACGAACTATAGTGCCTATACGAACTAAAACTATAGTGTACTAGTACACTATAACTAAAACTATAACTAAAACAATGGCCGAGGCGCGTAGGAGGCGGCCATTTTGAAATGCCGATGGCAATATGATAACCGAGCTTTTTTTTTTTTTCGGTACTCGATTCTAACGCGCATGCGATTTTTGGACTCGTTTTACCGAAAAAAAGGTGCGCGTTAGATTCCAGTAAATACAGTAATAAAAGTTCAGTTGTGGGTACAGTGACTGTGTGTGTGTCTTTTCGTGGGTTAGAGTTAAAAATTATTTACTAATCAAAAGCTGTAGTGGCCTATATATTTAAGGTGGTTTGTACACTTGCTACGCTTGTTTTTGTTTTTCTGTATTTTGAAAATTTTGTGGGAACGAGTGTGAGCAGTTACTTTTTATGGTTTTTTTCATATCAACCCCATTTTGGGGGACTTCAGCATGACATTATGTTTCCATTTAGCTCAGGCAGGTTTAATGCAGAAAAATTTAATAAAATATTTTTGTAATACAAGTGCTCGATATATGTACCAGAAGAAAAAGATAAGCTTAATTACTTACAGAAACTTTTGAAGGTCCTACAAACTTTCATACTTGGAAATCCGGCGTGAACACGACGCAGACACAAGACAAGAGGGTGAGGGACACAGGACGAGTGCTGCCTAAAAACTGAAGTTTATTGAAACAAAACTGAACACACAAACGACCAACACCACACATGCATAGGACTTTTAGGTCACTTGAAAGAAATTGCTAAGCCTGCGTATCTCACAATCTAGCAAATAAGCGAAAGGTTAAGATACGCAATTGTCACCCATAATTTTGATGAAGAATACTACCGCGAGTTCATGAGCCCTTTTATGTTTGTGCTTCAAAATACAGTGTTGTTGAAAAAGGGGTTGCACCAACATGACCTGCAATGGGCTGAAAGATGTGACGCTCAGGGGCGTAGCCAAGGGGGGGGGTTGGGGGGGTTCAACCCCCCCCCCCCCCCGAAATTTTTCAGTTTTGCTTGCGCATATATACACGCACACATACAAACGCACGCACGAACATACATAAAGTATGGTTGAACCCCCCCCCCCCCCCGAAAAAAATTTCTGGCTACGCCCCTGGTGACGCTCGTTGATGCAATTATCTGACTGGCCTATGTATGCCTTTCTGCAGGAGAGGTTAATTCTATGAACAACCCCAATAGTGCAGGAAACGGTGGGATTGTGATGCTTGCAGCCTGCAACTGCTTTTTCTCTAGCCTTCCCAACTCCTAAAATTAAGAAAAGCTGTGCTGCAATTGAGAATGCTAGAGGAACAGTAGTTAAAGGCTGCTCCGTCAATCATCGCAATCCAACCGTGTCCTGCACCATCGGGGTTGTTCATAGAATTCCCCTCTCCTGCAGAAAGGCGTACATAGGGCAGTCAGGTAATTGCATCAATGAACATCACATCTTTCAGCTCATTGCAGGTCATGTGGGCGAAACCCTTTTTTCAATAACACGGTCACTATGTTGAAGCACAAACATACAAGGGCTCATGAACTCGCGGCAGTTTTTTTCATCAAAATGATAGGTGACTGCATGTTTGAACTTTGTGCTTATTTGCTAGAGAGTGAGGTATGCATGCGTCGTGTTGGTTGTTCATGTGTTCAGTTTTGTTTCAATAAACTTCAGTTGTTAGACAGCACCCATCCCATGTCCCCTCTCGTCTTGCGTCTCTGTCGTGTCTGTGCTAGTTTTCTGAGTATTCACTATTTCCTACTTGCCCACATCTCTACCTTACCGCTATAAACTTGTCTCAGATATTAGTCTATCTGAAAAAAAAAAAAAGATACTCTTTCTGGCTATGAAGAAAAACTGGAATGCTTGTGCTTTTTGCAAACATTATGCACTCTTTTTGACGGGCAAGTTGGTGACCGATCATTTTGACATGTCCAGCAGCTCGTATAAATATGACTCAAGGCAGGATAAATGGTCAAGATAATTGGTTCTCCTGCAACCATATTTCATTTTAAGAAGAGCCTCAGTGCTACCTTGAGCAATATAAAAAAGAAAGGAAGAAGCCATTCCTATTTGAAGGCAGTACTATCATGTTTCATGTTGACTATTCAAAAATGAAATTTTGCACTTTTGTGTCATGACTGATAGTTGTTGAACAAGAGTTGTCACTGCAGCCAGAACGTGATGTCAATGCAATAGCGTTAACAGAGCCCATGTAGCAGAAACTCCAGTGTTGGTGGTGGCAGCGTCGACTGTGAGTGAAAAATTGGCATTGTCCATGAGCAAAAACACAAGATAGATACAAATAAGTAAGTAATGAAAATCTTGGGTTCCAGTGGGAATTGAACCCAGGCCTTTGGCGTGGCAGTCAAATGTTTTACCACAGTCACACTTGTGCATGAAACTGCTGAGGAAAAAAAAAAACCATATACCTTTGCTCACGTCACGGTTGTCTCTCTCAAAGAGATACTTCGAAAAGTGTCATTCCATTGTAATTGCTTTTTTTTTCTGGCACAGTTTTTTGAGTAGGATGCCCATGTCTGTGAGGTTACCAATAATGTATTCCTGATGCCTAGCATCTACACTGCAAAGGGAGAAGGTGTTGTTGGCAAGGAGGTATTAATGTAGGTAGTCAGTAAAATTTACACCCCTTTGCGTTGTAATCAGTCTAAGTCGTCATAACTGCTGATGCTGACTGTCCATACACTGTTGCAGAAAAGCAGGCACTTTTCTTGCTAATGACAAGTGTCTGCATTTCTAGAAAGTGTCTCTGCTGTATTTCTGAATGGTCAGCAGTGGCAAAAGAGATAAATTTTAGCATTATGAGCGATAGTACGTGGTAGAGTATTTCATTTTCTTTCCAGCTCTTTTAATGTTTATTTTTGTTGATTATAATAAATTAACTTCTTTTAGGCTACTGAAAAGTGGAGCTGCACCTGACAAAGATGAAGCACAGCATGAATTTCCGCGATACACACTGCCTCAGTTGCCGATGGACATTAACCTGCATCTTCGAAATGTGAAAGCAGGAGATGTGCCGGACAACCTCAGGAAAAAGATAATTGAATGGCTTTCATTTAATCTGTCTTCGCAGACAATGTAAGTGTCAACATTTTACCCGTGTGTAAGAAAATTGGGATTGAATTGGAACGAGGGCTCGTCCTATAGTAAATGTTTTGTAATTATCTTTAATCACATGCTTTTATTTATTTATTTTTTGCAACTTTGTACTGCACCATGTACCTTGAGCATAATGTCAGTTATAAAATGAACCCACAGTGGTAGCTTGGAAGGTGAAGGTCATGCCACTAAGCTTGAGGACATGAGTTCGACTCCTAGCCACCACAGAGTCATGTCAATGGGGGCAAAACTCAAGAATTCCTCTGTACTTGAATTTAAGTGCACGTTAAAAACGGCTCGTGGTCAAATTTATCCAATAATTTAAAAACCCCAGGTGATCCAAGTATGTCATAAGCTTTCACAATATAAATTTATTCCCCGCTAATTAACGCCCATAGTTTATGCGTCACATCTGCTGCCAAAAATTGATGTATGGTGCTGCATTAAATACCAGGACTGTTTTCATGAGCAAATTTAAATATGAAGTGCCTCAATTTTACTGCTTTCACTCATGATACAGTCATCATAAGGTTCCATAATAAGCAAGCACATAAAGAAACCAACATGCCTAATTAGGGATGCAGGAGCCTTGTAAGGTACAACTATCTCTTTGGATTCATTCATCCAAGGAATCTCAGTTATGTTTGAGATTGTTTAATGGAAACAGTTGTATTACTGTGGTTTTTCAAATTGTTTGTTTTTATGCACTTGTATTCTGCAAAAAAGTGATGTGGGCTTTTTTTAAACATATAGGTACCCAAATAAGTTGTACAAGGTTGCTGCAGTGAGCCTTGTAAACGCCTACCCACAGCTAAGAGATAGCTCAGACTCTGGCCACGTAAGAAAATTTTCTGATTAGTTTTTATCATTTCAATTGTGTTCGCACATTTAAAAGGTTAGCATGCGCTGTCAAAACATTTGCAGCACATTGTAAAGTTTGCAGTTATATTTTCCCCTCAGCTGTTTGTACTTGTTTTCTTGTCATTGAGAAGACATGCAGTGGCTTCATAGCATGGCTGTTTGACTAGGTACAGGGTCTGTCCAGAAAGTAGTAGAACTGAATTCTTTTTTTTTTTTGTGCCACTCAAAAACACTTGATCGACCCATGGCAACTTTCCCATAAGCCCTCTTGATCATGTCATGGGTCTCGTGTGCCGTTTTACCCAGTTTGAAGTAAAACTTCACCAAGTAACACTGCTCCAACAAAGTTTATTGTAGGGATGACAAGGCACCTTGATAAGGGTTCACCAAACTTCATCTACACTCTGTAAAGGCTTGGAGATGACTGGCGACTGGTGCACTGGTAGCCAAGTCCCTCCAGCTCAGGAACATTTCCCTCCTTCACCAAGTTTTGGCAGGAAAAAATCAGTCCTACTACTTTCCAGACAAACACTGTATTCATGTGCCAGCAGTAGCTCTACATCTAATATGCTACATTGCTATAACTTGCAAAAGCTAACTGCATGTTGACCTAGTGGTATACCTTCATACATATATGTAGTGATTGTTCATAAATATAAGTAATGCGTTAAAATCTGTACCAACATCAATGTCAAAAGAAACCTACTGCTGCCATACTGAGAAGTGTGTTATTTCAGTAGGAACATTTCAAAGCATCATGGAAATTGTGCGAAAGTCTTTCAGAAGCTGAGGTTAAGCTGTGTGCTTGTCTATTTTTGGCTCTCTACTGTTTTTACCATTTTATTTGAAGCCAGAACACCTTGAAACCATTGACCTGTCATTAATGTAAAGACAAATGCTGCACCTTTATTCCAGATCTCCTGGTACATGTGCCTTAGAAATAAGTACAAGAACATGCGCAAGCGAATGCCTCCAGGATGCCCGGAAGTAGATGCTCAAAAAGAGAAATTCAAAGCAAGGAAGTTGGGCAAAAGCTCTGTCGCTTCCTCTAAAACTGGGTTTCGAAGACAGGTGAGGAGCTACACATTTTCATGCATATTTTATTTATTACATGGGGAAGTTTTACTTTGCTGTGCATTTTAGTTGTTGTAAATCACTTCATATCTTTTATGTTTTGTGTTTGTGTGGGAAAACTAAAATTCTGCACAACTTGCTCGCTCAATTCATTGTCTGTGCACTTTCAATTAATTGATTTGACCAGTCGCTATAATCTACTCGCCACCAGGTTATTTTAAATGTCGGCCGTCTCACCAGATTTTTGTTGTCCAGAAAAACAACCTAATACATCTTTTCTGCTGACCCAAAAAATGCAAATTCATTCCTAGTTGGGATGATCGCATTTTGATGGAGCAAAATGCAAGAGGCCAATTGAGTGTGTGATGCCAGTGCATGCCACGCAACTCTAGATGGGTGAAATTATCCAGAGCCCTCTACTAAGGCATCTCTCATAGCTGGGTTTACTTTAAAACCTTAAATCCCATGAACCAACTGACTGAAACTTAATAAGTTTTACAGTCAAATCTGTGCATGCGTGCCCATCTAAGCTACTTCTATAAATGTGCTGTTCACTGTTTCCTGCATGAGTTCACAGTGAAGTGACGAGCCACATCTGAATATCTGCATTGTAAGAAATATGCATGATGAAGATCACAATGGGGAACCAGCACTGGAGTTTCAGTGGACAGGGTGCGCCGCCCTGTCAACTTGGGCATACAAACAAATACAAGTAGCTACTAACGTGAACCATGCTTCCATACGTGATCATCAAATGAGGAAAAG
Organism: Rhipicephalus sanguineus; assembly: GCF_013339695.2. Lineage (NCBI taxonomy): Eukaryota > Metazoa > Arthropoda > Arachnida > Ixodida > Ixodidae > Rhipicephalus > Rhipicephalus sanguineus. The sequence continues at coordinate 14,274 of NW_023615121.1, read as the reverse complement.
AAGCGTCAAGACCAGCGGTATTGTTTTCACAAATGCCACCATAAAAAATGTCTTTAATAACTGAAAAAAATAGTCCAGAGCATAGTTGACTCCCTTCAGCCTCGCTTTCTACCGATGCACATGGGTTGGCACTCTGGAAAACATCACAAATCTTTTATTTGAAACTGGCCTTGAAAAAGTTAAAGAAAGCACATGACATCTTAGGTTGCGTAACGTCATGCCGTACATTACAGATATCGTATTTACTCGATTGTAACATGACCACGATTGCAACGCCAGGGGTGACTTTTCATTACATCCAGGAAGAAAAAAATAGAATTTCGGTATTCGATTGTAACGCAAGGGTCGACTTAGGTTGCAAAAATCTAGAAAAAAAAACTCGCATTACATTCGAGTAAAACGGGACTATACGTCACTGTCATGTGCACAGCTCTAGACCAGTTATAAATCCATGACTGCTAGAAAAACCGCATTGTTTACGCATGTTCCATTACTAATCACACACTCCATGTCAAACGCGGAACCACTGAGCAGTCAATTACCACTAGGTTCCTCAAAGGCATTTCTTTTCTTTTTATTCTTTTTTTAATTATCAGGCTTAGGCGAAGGCCGATTGCAAGTTTACAAACGGTCTGCAGACGATGGCGAGTTAAAGCACGACCCCTGTGACATGTTTGTATTTCCGCTAACACCACTGATCTCCACTTTACACCGGCCTTTTTACATTTATTTCACGCTTCACTGTCAGCTTCAAAAACTTTTTTTTAAGACTGCGATACGAGCATTTAGTGGGCACATGAAGCCATTGAAAACACCGTAAAGGAAATCGTGTAGTGAAACAGCTTCTGTAATATAGTACGAGAGCTGTAAGTACCGATTACGTAAATGTGATACGCTCGCTCAAAACAGCTGTCACTCACTGGGCCGAATGTTCTGTGCTGTCTGAGGCACTAATTTTATTTCAAAGTGGGCGCACAACGAGCACACTGCATACAGCGTCGAGTTTCGCTAGCGCAATTTGAACACAACTTACCTGTAAGTTTACGTTGTACGGTGCTTGACATTTCGCCGAAAGGTCACAATCGCTGTCTCTGCAAAAAACAGCTTCTTCCACGTCGTAGACATACTTCGCAGTGGTCTGCTTCCATCCTTTCGACAGCACACTCTCGCGAAGGTACCCTTCCGCACACATCCCATCGCTGAAACCGCAGCGGAGAATAATTGGTGGCATCGCTGCTTGCCCGCTGTGCCAAAGTGCAGCGAAGTGTCCCAATCTTCGCTAGTCTTGCTCGTTCCAAAGTACTTACAAAACGACGCACATCGAACAAAAGCCGTGGTAGGTGTCGAATGACGTTCAGCATGCGTTTGAACGTGTCGTCGTACGCCTCGCGGTGGCTCTGTATTACTAAATGTTTCTCAGCTAGCTCGGCAGGGCGGCACATCGAGTAAATTTTAGGCGCGCCACCTGGGCAGCGCTGGCTCCCCATACAATCTCTTCAATGAACTGACCTTCTCTTGGCCTGCTTTCTTAGCACTTGTAGTTTGGAGAGTCTGCTTGACCTGATTCTCACCACTAAAGTGTAGTTCAGTATTTTGCTACCTCCAAAATAAGCCCGCCATTCTATCCAAATAAGACGATGTTCCACAAACCAATAATTGTTACACATCAGTATTCACTCATCGCCTGGTGCTAGAAAGGAAATACCAGAACTTTGTGCAGTCTGCCCATTTGACTCTTCGCCCCACCATATCAGCCTATGTTGCTGTATTGTGCAAAAATACAAGCAATGATTTGTGCAATGTTAGTTTCTCTGAATTTTTTCCAGAGTTCTTTTAATTATATTTTACATTGAGTTTTCAGACTATTGTGAAGCCTACATTCGAAATGGACGCTGCCTTCGTCACTGAAGCAACTGACTTCATGAAAAAGGAGCTGAAGAAGCAAAACCCTGATATGAAAAAAGTCGAAGACTCAATGTTGAGAACGACTGCTGCGAGAAGAAAAAGTATTGAGCTGGACGGCATGAGCCTGACTGACGTCGTGGGCCTCTATCCAGCCCTAACCCTCGAGAAGGAGGTGAGCGACCCTAATTGTTCATTCTGTAATAGTTTTTATTATTATAACAAATTACTCGCAAGGCCCTCGTACATACCAGCTCGCATTGATCACCGCAATAAAGTTGGGATTCCATCTTGTCACACTAAATGTTTTCATGACTCATTCGTACCCAGAACTTGTGTCAGTTGGAATGCCCTGCCCCATGACATTGCTGGCATAGCAGATATTAATATGTTCCGTAAAACAATTGCTATCTTGTGAATATATTTATGCTTGTTGCTCTTTGTATAATTTTTTTCTCTTATTATCAAAATTGTTCTCGTCTATTCCCACTGCTATTTTTCCTTTTTTTTTTTGTCTTGTTGTGAGTTTTCGCCAGCCACTTTGTACTTTTACTTCTTTTTGTTCCTTTATGATTTGCTGTTTGCTGTATTCTTTATGTATCCCCACTCCCCTCTGCCTTCGGGCCCTGAGGGTACAATAAATAAATAAATAAATAAATAAATAAATAAATAAATAAATAAATAAAACTTCTGCACCATTGAGAATTGGTTTTCCTGCATAATCATAACTGGCAAGAAGCTCCTTAATAATCTTGATCAACACTGAACTAAGCAATGACTTGACAAAATGTATGTTTCATGCTGTAAAACATATTCAAATCTGTGCCATACCTTTAGGCTATCTGTCTGAAGATGCTTTACTATAATACATTGCACAATAAAGGGCATTGATAAATACAAAGATGTAAGGTAATTAAGGAACTTCCTAGCATAGGCTACATCCTTGTTTGGTTACAATTTGTGACCATCCTCAACTATTTGTTTACATCCAGGAAATATATCCAACCAAAAATGTGCTAACTGCCCAATGCACCAGCTAGCCCAACAACGAATTGTACTAGTACATTATTTGTTTACTTCAGTACAATCAAGACCCAAGGGGTGTTACAGAGGTGTCTGGGTTACATGATCACTGCATTAGTACAGCACTATTGATGGCTTTCATGTCTACCCTATGTGTACTTTAGATCTGTCATTTTATCTAAACCGTCCACCTCGGTGGAACAGTGGTTACGGTGCTTGGCTGCTGACCCAAAGTTTGCACGTTCGACCTTCGGGTCGATATGCTAGAGGCCTGTGTACTGTGCGATGTCAGTGCATGGTAAAGAACACCAGGGGTCAAAATTTCCAAAGCCCTCCACTACGGCATCTCTCATAACCATATTGTGGCTTTGGGATGTAAAACCCCAGATATAATTATTATCTTTTCTAAACTGTCCTGCTGTGCCCAATTTGTGATGTATTCTGTAGCCCTTAAGTAAAAGTAAATATGAAAATTACAATTGTTAAAAGCAAATATCACTGTCTTCGTTTTCGAAGACAAGAAGTAAAAGCTAATAGTCATAATTTCCTGTGAATTTATGCTATTCTGAAAATATAGCTTTATGGCATTATCTTTTGTAGTAAGGTGTTCACTATTTACAGTAAACTCCTCCAAAATGCCAAATGGGTAATTTTATTGGCGTGCAGCTTTTACTGCTCATGCAGAGGATGTAGCAAGAGCTTCAGATTTGCTGACAACTATTTACTAAGGTGAAAGCCTTAGATGCCTCATCAAATGTGAAAATTGACCGTCTGCTGTTTTTGAAATCGGTCATTCAGCAAATAACCCTGTCACACGAGCAACCTGGAGCAAGTACACTTTGCCGCTAGTGTATTTTGCACACTGTCACATAGGAATGCTTAGAGATGCTTGCTGCAGAACGGACTCGCCAGCGAATGTTCGGCAAGCCGACTTCCCTATGTGGAAGTGTGTAGCCTCTCTAGCAGTGGCTAAAAAATAAATTAAGTAATATAAAAAGCTGAGTCAGTAGTATCTTTAAGCTATCGTATTGGTTATTAAGAATATTGTTTCTATACTACAAAAAAATTGTAGTGGCTTAGCTCGGCTATGCCAGGATATACGTAGCGTGAGCTAAGGTTCAGCTGATTATCCTTAGCTCTCTCTCCTGGTTGTCTAGGATTAGCTTGATTATCATGCTTACTGCTGCTTCATTGATACACACATGGTGTACGCATTATGTCACACATGTATATTTATTTTTTGCTCAACGCCATTTCTCTATTGCCACAAAGACGGCTCGGTGGTCAGTGTAGTAACACGCTGCCATCTCTATGGCCCCAACGCCCGGCGCATTGGTCACTTCTCGCGCTTGCGCATCACAGCTCTCGGACGTGCACGCGAAACTGCTCGAGGTCGGCCAGTGTAGCTGACGCTACAAGATGCTTATTATTCTCACTCTCAGGCAGTTTGCAAACATAGCTACGTCTGTCATATTTTACCTAAAGCTTATTCTAGACTAAGTTTACAATAATGACACAATATTGCTTAAGAAAATATTGGCTAGGCCAACAAGTGTACGCTGTCCTGTTGACTTACCCACCACAGTTGCCATAATTTCCAAAGTACACTTCTCTTTCTTATGTGGCAGCGTACCACCGAAGTGACACTTGGTGCACATAAGTACGCTTGCTCAAATTGCACGTAAGGTTGTCTTTGTGAAAGGAGTAATACACTGTTCAATATTGCCGAACTCATTCTGCTGCAGTAAGGTAAAACAGTGTGAACAATAAAGGAAACAAGAACAGATAACAGTGATACTTTTAATGCATAAGCATCCTCTGGCTTGGTCGTCAAGGAAAGCTGTGTGTATAGAACAGCATGACAGTGTAATTAACGGCAAGCTGATGTCCACAAAGGTCCCACAAAGGTTTTTACTTGGTGTACTTAAGGAAGCATATAGAACACTTCCAGCTGTTTAACAGTCAGTGTGAAAATAAAGCAGGGCAGTACACTCCTCAGAGCAAGTAACTTTGCTATGTAGAGAAAGAGTAGGCAGCTACATGCTAGCTGCAGTGACTATACCACAGTGTGAAAAGAAAGGACAGTACGGGCCTTTCTTTCAAAGAGCAGAATATAGGCCTCATAAGTAATTAACAATTATGGTTTCACACTTCTGAGAATCTTCCAGTGAGGAGCTACTGGTTCTTCATTCTTTATTCTTTATCCAGCGATTACATTGCTTAGCCTGAAGGTGCTATAGCCAGGGGGTTACAGTCTGAGAAAAACATATCTCATTCTCATATCTCAATGAGAAAAACATATCTCATATCTCAATCAGAAAAACATATCTTTATTTGCATAGCATCATTGCTGACTTGATAGGCGATTCCATTCTCAAATGAAATGAACAAAACATGAGTTAACATACTGTATTAAATCTGGTACGGTATTCTAAAAATATAAACAATCATCAGTACGTGATGAGACATATAATGAGACCTGTGTCAGTATATTTCCTTTCAAATGCTGGTTTTTCCATTAAATATTTCATAGAAGAGTTTCAGTCGTAGTTGTTTTCATTGAGAGTTTAGAATTTTTATCCCGATTCATTTTTCATGTTCTTGCAGCTGTCTGTGCTCGAGTACCAACCGAGAACAAACCTTGTTGCTGCTGCATTCTGTTTTTTTTTTCAACCTTATTACTTAATTTTCTTTGCCAAGGGTAATTGATTTTTTTCCCTCATTAATCTATCTTATGCTGTCAAAAGTGGTTGATGCACAGCAACTATTACAGTAAACACCATGTTAATTTTACATGAAATGTGAGAAGCAGGAAAGATCCTTACCATAAGTGATAACACTTTACTTAAAACAACTATTAATGAGTTATGCTAATCTTGTTAAAATGGGTACTGGCCTGCCCTTTAAGCTGGTAGACCTATCCAAAGGTTGCACTTTTTACAGATCTTGAATGAATGTCGTCGCCTGACTGGTGTATCACCTGATGAAGCATTACTGCGTGCACTGAGAGAATTCAGTGAGCACATCCTCAATGCAGCGGCACAAAAGCACGCAGCACAGACTACCCTTTGCTCTCTGCAGGCAGACATGTCAGTGGACAACAGGATTGCAAGAAACTGTAAGTTCACGCTCTTCACTGTCGTTAGAGGCAAAGCACATGAGTTATTTACTTTGATTTATTCCAACCAGGATCAAAAGAAGCATTTCAAAGACTGGAGTTTGAATCCTTTCAAAATATGTGGGCCACATACTTTTCAAAGCATTAACACTGTTCACAATATAATTGGATAGGTGATGGAATGTTCTGGTCCATACCGTGCTGATAGTTTTGGGCCATTTTAAGTTAGACTAGTATGATGTAAGGCTAGTGTTCATGTGCATTGCGCATGCTACAGTGGCAGCAATCCTCCTCATTTCACGTTGCCACATGTCATAATTGCCTGTATATGAACGCATGATTGTTGTTGTTACCTTTAGCAGCTGAAGTGTTGCGCTGCTAAACACGTGGATGAAGGTTTGATTCCCGGCATGGAGGAAGGAAACAGTTGGAAGGAAGCATTGCACCGCGTAAAAAAAAAGAAAGAAAAGTAGTGTGTCAGGCACGCACTCAAAAGCTTCGGTTACCCCCATTTCCCTCATAGGTTAAGGGCTCCAACTTTCTTCAGAAGCAGACCACTCATCGAATAGTGAAAGAGCAAGCCTTGAATATTTATAAATTATGAATATCCTTCATTTTGAAGCTGCTTTATGCATTTCCTGTTCACCGCTGTTGTAGTGCTGAATTATGCCTCAGGAATTCTTGAAGTGGATTGCTCTTGGATTGCGTGAGCCTTTTAAACTGTACTGCTGGCAATGTTGTTGCACTAGCGATATTGCTAAATAATTACAGGCAGCAGAATTGGTCAGCAGCAGCACACCTTTCACTGCTGTGGTTTTTCTCTCCAGATGCCAAAGGAGTGGGTGCCATCATGGTCCTTCCATTTCTCGTCAACGAGCGAGGAGGTGAAATATTCACAGAAATGGTAAGAATATGGAACATTTTGTGTGATCAAGTATCATAAACTTGAAGTAATAAAATTATGTACAAATGTGGCAAAATATTAGGAGCTAGGATAGCACAAAGGTAAACTATGACAGTTTAGCTGTAAGTGGACGTGCCTTAATTCCTATGTGGTTCCTGCAAGTTTTTGAACCATTTGAATGTTTTTAGTGCAATGATGTGATGCGAATGACGGGGCGATTACATTGGAGGCTATTTACGAGATATATTTGCAATATCATTTGCAGCTTCGGCCAGTTTAGCTGACAGTCCGGGCTAGGTCACTTGTTTCTCTTGGTTGTGCATCTGTGACCAAGAGACCATGCTATGTGCACATAGCGTCACCTCCAGCGGCAGTAGCATTGTCACGATGTATCAAGGCTTCGGGGTAATGGAACAGTCATAGGATCTGAGGCGTGTTGCATGTACAGTGTCTCTGAACCCTGAGGGCTAATGAAGTTGTGTGAACAACAGGGATGATCTTATATGTTGGGAGCATCACGTCACAAAATATGTGAGCTTTTTTTAACATAGCAGCTTTTTAGCAGTTTAACATGACAGGATGGGGACTGCGGAAATACCTCAGAGCCAGGCGTAAAGTGTTCATGTGGGTATTTCCAGTTGTACAAGTGCTGTTTGTTCTCTTGAATGGTCAGGATGCTAATTCAGGCCGTTTTTTGTGCGTGGGCAGCCCTGGTGGTGGCGTGAAGTGCATATTTGCTGCCTAGCACTGTGGCAGATGAAAGGGATGTATCTGAGGATATTGTGGGACTTGGGGAGCAGCAGTGGTGGTGTTTCACAGTTCTGTAATTGTTCACAAGTTGTAAAGTATCTTTGGACAGAGTAGGACACAGTTTAAATTTGCTAGGGGTTAAAACACAGTTGCAGTGAATTCCTGACTGGGTCTTCATAGAGCAACCAGCTACAGCGTTCTAGTGGTTATGGTGCTCAACTGCTGACCTGAAGATTGCGGGATGGAATCCCGGCTGCGGTGGCCGCATTTCGATGGAAACGAAATGCTCCAGGCCCGTGTACTTAGATTTAGGTGCAAAAGAACCCCAGGTGGTCGTCAAAATTTCCAGAGCCCTCCACTACAGCATCCCTCATAATCATATCGTGATTTGGGAACGTAAAACCAAACAATTATTATGAGTCCTCAAAGAGCCCAATTTCTTTGTTGACAGTTTCAGCCGTAGTAGTTCTTTCTGTGGCTACCAGTTAGTGCGTACTGTGATCACACTTTGTTGCGTAAATGTCAACTGCGCCCCCAACTCGTGGTACGGCCAACACCACGGTATGTTGGCCTACCTTGTGGCTACAACTATTTATTGGTGCTATTTTATTCACTAACCCAACTCATGCAACCTTTCCTTTTGGGATTTGAATGAAAACAGTAGGGAAAAAATTTATGCTTGCTACCATAACAGGCATCATCAAAATGACAATAGAGGTCGAACATAAGAGGGAAGTGCTTATCGTATTCATCTGGAAAATTTGTGTTGCAATTGTTCAGTGTTGGTTTCAAGACAAAAGCAGCATAAGCATTTTTGGTGAGCTTGTACGGGTACAATCCAGATCTTTTGCAAAAGCAACTTCTGATAATATAGTTACAGTGCACAGTCATTTTTCTTACCAAAATAGCATTGGTGCTCACTGGGTTTAAAGTAAATCTGAAGAACTTTTCTGCACTTGGAATATATAGAGAACCGTTCACGTGTTGTTTAAGCAGAAGCAGTAGTACTTTTAATCTTTTTGCACTGCTTAAATTTTTGTTTGTACAACCCTCAACTAAAACACTACACTTCTTTTGAAATATTGTCTGAAATGCAGTTGTTCTTGAGTACCAAGAACCAATGATGACACGTCAAACAAGGAATGTTGCTTGAGCCAACATGTCAGAAGCACTTGTCTTGGTCAGGGCAGCAAATGTACATGTCCCATTGTCACACATTCCTTGTTCAGTGACTTCTCATTGCAAGCCTCCATGTTCCCCAAAAAATTCTCTCAAGTAAGGACTTATCATGCGTATCTTTGTTTTGCAGACACCAGGGAAGGGATTCACACATCCGACACTGCTCTACACTGGCGAAAACCCCGTATCTTCTGAGGCCATGTGCGTGAAGTGCGAGAATGTCTGTGTAGATGTCCTTGATTTTACGTCAGGACTGTCGTTACTTTTTGCGATGTACTGGGCGTACAACATTGAATATGTCGCATCCGCGAAGAATACGCTGTGCCTGCTAGAACACATGATGGGCATAAACAGCTCTAAATTGACCACCAGAGGCATAAAAGTGCTGACTGCACTGAAAGCGCAATCGAAAGCAAGTAGGTCAAACGCAAGTTCAGGGCAATCAGGTGTGACTGATTGAAGTTTGAGTGTTAAAGCACAATACCTTTAAGTACTAGTCATAGCTGTCTAGCAGGGCTACGCAGAAGTTATTTATTAATGTGTTGTTATAGCTGTCTGGTAAGAGCTAGTCAGAAGTTGTTTAATAATGTGTTGTGATCGCTGTTGAGTGAGAGCTAGTCAGGAGTTATTTAATGTTGCAATATAATTCTCACTGGAAGCCACTGTGATATAGGTACATTCTTTGTGTAATAAAAGCTTTACATTTTCCTAAATGTTGTTTGTGCTTTCAGATATGTACAGCAGCAAACATAATTGGACACAGACGTGGAGGTGGTGCTAAAGGCGTTGAGTGGTGAGACAAGTCTTTTTTGTCAAATTGGATGAAAGGACTTCCAACAAGTTGCATTACTGGAGCATTTTGTGATGCTCTTTGATCTGCACAAGAATTCTGGGCAAGAACAACTTTCTATTTTTAATACAAATGTTCTTTCAAATGGCACTAGTATTCTATGTCAGCTTTGCCTTACTGAAATTATGAATTCATAATTCAACATGAAAATTAAAAAAAACTATTCATAGGTCTGCTCGTATGTGCATACCTTCGATGGCATATTCACTGGGGCGTATTTTTGTAATGGCAAAGAAATTAACATTCTTTAATTGCACCAGTATGACACAAAATGCATACCGGATATTGCAACTATAGCAAGTGTACAAGGTTGTCCATTGATTCCAATTCAGCAAAACAGACTGCTGTCTTCTTTTTAAGCCTGGTCCACTTCACTGCTGGATCTGACTATAATACATATTAGTGAAACTTTCCCTTGTGGTTACATATTCACACTGATACGAATGTGTTCTGTTTTTGGAGGTTGCTACTGTGTTGCTCTGTCATGTATATTTAGCTGGGAGAAAAGTAGGGAAAAATGCACATTTCTTGCACACAGGTCCCTGAAATGAAACAGTCATTTTACATTGTGTCGCTGATTTCCAAAAAAGACAGTATCAAACAGCTGATGACCCTGCATTAAGGATATGACTTTATTTTATGTGAGCCGTGAAAATTTATGGAGAACACTTTTATTGCGCTATTCAGTCATGTTTGCAGTTAATACGCACCAACTCTGCACGAGAGTCGTGCATACCACCGCTAACTTTCTGTGATAGTCAAATGACTACCCTTACAGGGGTCACGTCAGATAGTGAAAAGTGTCCTAATGACTACCGTGTAGTAGTTGCATCAACTCCAACCAAGGGAGTCGCATACACCACCACCTTTTTCACAAGGGTGTTCCGAGAACTACCCGAATGGGGGTCAGTGCTGTCATTGCAAAGGGGTCTCCCTGACTACCAAGAAGTACTTTCGAGACACCCCTAGGTAGTCGTGCGACACCCCTAGGTAGTCGTGCGACACCCCTAGGTAGTCGTGCAACACCCCTAGGTAGTCGTGCGACACCCCTAGGTAGTCGTGCGACACCCTTACGTAGACACCCTTAGGTAGTCGTGTGACACCCTTAGGTAGTCGTGTGACACCCTTAGGTAGTCGTGTGGACTCTTCCATTGGGAGTAACACATACACCTTATTGCTGTTGGCAGGGAGTCGTGGAACATTTGACTTGAAGAGAGTCAAGTGACACCCCAAAAGGTCATCATATGTGTAGCGAGCTGATTACCACCCAAAGGTAGTCAGTACAGACTCCCTTTTTTTTTAGAGTGTGACTTCACTCGCCTGTCTCTAATATTGTATTTTTTAACCCTTGGCTAAAGATAGCTGGGACATCCGGTATATATATATATATATATATATATATATATATATATATATATATATATATATATATATATATATATATATATATATATATATATATAAACTGCTGAATAGCACATTCTGCGCAACATTTCCAGAATTTCGCAGATAACCGTCGAAAATAAATGGAGGCATTAATTACGCTCGCCGGGAAAACTTACGGAACAAAAAAGCAGGTCAATTTTGATGTAGCGAAGTATATTCGCAAGACACAAAGAAAAGGCGAAAGGAAGCATTCACAAGGAAAGAAAAAACGAAAAAATCTACCAAAATAAAAAAAAGAAACCTAGAACCAAATGGCGCGAGAAAAATAATAAAAGTTCATTTGCCGAAGCAGTATCTCGAGCGACAAACCATAAATTTATAGTCTAATCCAGAAAAGGTCGCGACATAAGCGTAAATCAAAGAGGTGGTTAAATGGGGCGTTTTCTGTTTGTTTAGAACGTCACACTGCTTCGCGCGGCTTATTATGAATATGGCAAAGCCTGCATACAGGAACCGAAAGTATGCGTTCTCGATGCAGCGCTAAAAGACAGGGACTAAGAAGGAACAATCACACAGGACGAGCGCTGACTCGCAACTGAGAAATTCATTTGAAAAGATCGTCCAAGAAAACAAGAAGAACAATGAAAGACAAGGAAAACCGTGTGCAAAAGCAAAAAGGCAACAACTGACGGAAAAAGAGTTTCTTCTGAGCACGTGTTCTTTGAAGTAATGCTTATGTTATTGACTAGATTACCCCCTTTTTTTTCCTTTTTGCTTTTGCACATGGTTTTCCTTGTCTTTCGTTCTTCTTGTTTAGTTGGATGATTTTTTCAAATAAAATTTTCAGTTGCGAGTCAGCGCTCGTCCTGTGCGATTGTTCCTTCTTAGTATCTGTCTTTTAGCGCTGCATCGAGAATGCATTTGTACCAACTAACCAACTTTCTATCTTGTTGCGAAAGTATACAGATGCACGCAAGTTTTGGATGTGTGTAGTGCGCCGTCAGAGTTCGATATATGAAATGGCCGAGGGGACAGAAGGAACCCGCTTTGCTCGTTTCAGCTTCCGTTAAATTGCACTTGGTGGACTCACGGCATCATTCGCTGTTTTCTTTGCACCATCCTCGAAGTATACACGCCGTCTTATGTCGCGCACAGCAGAAGCAAACAGGGGGCGAAGATCCTACGAATGAAGTCTTCAAAAGCAACGCTCGCATAAATGTCCCTATTTTTTTACTCCTTACGGCCGTGCGAAGAGCAGCGCCGGCGAAAAGGGGGGGGGGGGCGCTAAGTGCAGCGTATATGGGACGCGTCCTTAGCGTCGTACAGCGGGCTGAATGAAGCCGGCCCAGCGAGGCGGCGGACAGGTGAGTGCGTCTCGAGGGCGGCCGTTCGCATGGGAAGAAAGCAGCGTTTCCCTTTTAGTTTCCCATGTTCGCGCGGAGTGTCGGCGCTCCCGGTGGTCCCTGTCGCTTGGTTGACTCCTTTGATCTATGGGGCCTTCCCGGTGTCGCCTCGATCATGGCTCGGTTGACCTGGAGCCAGCGGCTCAGCAGGAGCGCGCCGGTTCAAAGGGCACAGCCATCGATTCATTCTCGTCTCCCGGGATATTGCATCTTTGTCGTCACCCTCGCCTTATTCGCCTCGATGGCCGCGGCGGCTGTGTTGCTGCTATTGCTGCCGTGCCCGGCGCAGTCGAGCGTCGCGCCGCGACCGCCGCGCGGCCCCGCTGGAACCCTCGGCTTCGCAGCCGGTGCCCGAAACGCCAATTTTGTGGAAGATGGCGCACGAGGTTTTCTTTGCTCTTTTACTCTGCCTTACGTCGACGCGCTTCTCTGCCAGCGCTCACCGGATGGGATCGTTAACGCTGTTACCGTCGACGGGATCTGTGCATTGCGGGGGGCCTCATTTAGTGCTCCGATAGGGCAACGATGCTTATTTTTTTTTCTCGAATACGGGATCGCAGCTGTACTATTACGCCCTTATATTTCTTAATGCACTTATTCCCATACCGCATGCGCTGCAGTTAGGGTAGTCTCTCACTCGTATGCGACGTAACCTCCTTGTGTTCGTAAGCTTCGTTCGTAAATGTTCGAACGAAAATGAATGCTAATCTCTGCGTTCACTGAGAGCGAAAGTGCACATGAGAATGATTTTCAGAGCAATATTCTTATATTGCACAATGTGCAGTAAACGATGCTACCATTCCATCTGAACAAATGTACCTATAGATGCGCAAAAATTAAAGAAACACACAGTACAATAAACAATAGCAAAAATGTCGCAGTCTCCAATTTCCATGTTTACATGAATACTGCAGAAACATATTGACCGGCCGCATCGCGTTTTCGTCTGTAATTCACATGGTTTGGAGCTGTCCTAACTTTGATGAGCCAGACAGATGCAGAGAGTCCTGGGAGTCCTTGCTACTCAACGAAGAGGAAAATGCTCAACGGCAAGTCATCGGTCTCGCCCTAACCGCCGCCACGTCCCAAGGGATCCCGGTCGACGGTTAGGGAGGATGAGTGTGGGTTTAGGCTGACGCCTCTACCTGTCATCTATTTGACGGGTGCCAATAAAGTTACTTCTCTCTCTCTCTCTCTCTCTCTCTGTAATTCACCATTTACATGAACTCGTGCTTTCCCCTCAAGCTGGATGGCGCCGTTTACTTCAAGTGATTGCGCTCGGACTTCCGGGCTGCTTCTCGAGACGTATTTCTGGGCGAATTGGTTCATTATAGCAGTAAAACAGCGTCCAAGAACACAAGGGAGTAGATGACGTAGAACGGCACATACACAGGGTTGCTTGTAATCACTATCAGGTCATGAAATGCGACACAAACGCGGGCGGCGTGTCACCTGTATTTTCCAATGCGTCTCTCAGCTTCCGGAATCTTTTGACAACGTCGACAACCTTCCAGGTCATTTAATTTGCAGAAACGGCGAAAACTTGCCGTATCTTGCTCGAACTTTACAGCGGTTTATATATAGGATGTCGTCGACTGCTGGCGTGTCCAATGGCATCTGAGGGCGATCGCCTTGAGTTCGATCTTTTGAAAGTAATTGCATTCCTTCAAAAATAAACTGAGCGTGCAAAAGTAGCAACACTGTCACTGGTAGCATGGATACAAACATGACAGAAAATAGATCGCACTTTCTGAGGCTA
>NW_023615120.1:0-35955 GCF_013339695.2 Rhipicephalus sanguineus | reverse complement strand
TGCCATGTGCAGTATGAGGGTTCTTGCTTTCATGTGATCACAACAACTTGAATAGATGGGCATTCCTTATACAGCTCTGACCCCTTTATAATCATATTTAAAGAAAAGCGGCGCACAAAAAGACGGAGACAAAAGAAGAGAAACATCCACAGTCTCCGTCTTTTTGTGCCGCGCTTTTCTTTAAATATGAATATACACCAACTCGCCCAACTTTCTATTCTGTTACCCCTTTTATAAGAAACACACACCTGGGAATAGTTGTTATTTCTCATATAAGGTGTCTCTATAAGCAGGGTACAATGTTCTCATTTTCTGATCAACCCCTATTTTGATGTTGGGCACAGTGGTGTCTTTTACAAAGGGGTTGAAGTGTAATCGCCAGAACTGCAATATGATCATCATGTGCATCGTATTTGGGAACTCCGAATTAATTTTGACAACATGGTATCACATGGACCACTGGTTCGTCAACGTGCACCTAAATCGAAGTGCACGGGTGTTGTTGCAACCTCAAGCTTAGCAGCATGACACCTTATCTTCCAAGCTACCAAGGGGCATGACATAATTGAGTGACACTTGTTGGTGGGCTAGTCATTTTGTACTGCTTAAACAAACCACAATACAATCATGATTAGTGAATAAAAAAGGAATTGGGAGGGGGACAAGCAATGAGAGTGCTTCTCTAGCTTGTTCTCCTCCGAACTCTTTCTTTTTTTAAGTGCTAAGTCACCATAGTACGGTCTGCTTAGACAGTGATGATTGACTAACATGTAAACGCACACATAAACAGTAGAGGAATGAGCAATGATGATCGAGTAAAATGAGGAGACTGTTGAATGCGGCTGCTGGAAAAATTGGTTTCACTTGTGGATCTGATGATGGTCCTCATTTCTGTGGCTGGCGTATGAAGAGTAAGGTTGTGTACTGTTCTATCTACCACAGCTGAACAAGCTTGCACCAGAGCGCGTGTATGGTCATTTTACATAAAAGTGTTTGTTCACCTTTCCAGCTTGCAGATATTGAACAGCTGATGGTGCGACAAGAATCCCGTATCTTCCTTGCTGTACATTTTGAAACAATTCTTGAACATACAATTTCCGTCGTGAAGTGGTACATCCTTTGGACATCCTACTGTGTTGCTC
The DNA here is from genome assembly GCF_013339695.2 of Rhipicephalus sanguineus. Lineage (NCBI taxonomy): Eukaryota > Metazoa > Arthropoda > Arachnida > Ixodida > Ixodidae > Rhipicephalus > Rhipicephalus sanguineus. Next base: position 34,813 of record NW_023615120.1, on the reverse strand, counting down.
CTGAAATGCCAATAAAGATTACAATGGAGAAAATATGCTTTTTTTTTTTATTTGAAGACATCATTCAAAGTGCATGTCCAGGCTCTAAAATTCATATTGACCGAGCATACTTACTGAACCAAGGTGCCCAAGACTAATTAAGAACTTACAATTTAAAGCCATAATCAGAATAAGCATTCTAAAAAACTTGGAGGATGCTTGAGTTATGCCTTCAAGAGAACGCGATAGCGTAACCGAGGCCCGTACGCATTGCCTTCAACCGTGCCTCAAGGAAAGGATTGTCTGTGCGGGTAACATTGGCCGTTTCAAACTATGCTAGAATGCCTACTTTGCAAGTACAGTTGCGAAGTGCCCACTACGCCATAATTCTTCCTTTTGCAAATCAGCAAGTACCCACTGTGTACATATGGAGGTGTGCATAAGGTGCCACACACACCTGCCCAACTGCACACTTTGTAATGGGTGGTAAGTTTTAGACCACCATTGCACCATTCTCATGTTTTGACACCAGGTGCGATTCTATGATTCTGTCACGCAATATTACATGCATTAAGGAGACTCCAACTACTTGACATTTCTGTAGCGTTTTTTACGAAGCAGTTTCAAGCACTGACATGGCTCCGTGATAGGACACCTGCTTGCCGCACAGAAGGCCTGGGTTCGATCCTCATTTGAACCGAAGATTTTTTAATTATTTATTTAATTGCATCTATCTCGAATTTTCGCACACGGACAACGCTGATTTTTCGGTCACCACCAATGATGCTGACGCCAGAATTTCTGCAATACAAGCTCTTTAATGCTATTGCGTTAAAACTATTTCCCAAGGCTGTGAAATAAAACCATGTTTTACGTCAACTTTGACAACAGCAGTATGCATGGGCACATAGTGCATGTTGACTTTGGGCAGCAGCTTGTTATCGGGAGTTTTTAGAAATTTTTAACATTAATTTTTATGCATGTGACCGTTCAGTGACAATGCCCATATGTAGTAGCATAATAGGGTTTCATTGGAGAACAATGGATGCCCACAGCGGTGTGGTTGCAGATGTTGGAAGCCAGCCACTTTTGTGTTTTGAAGAATGCTGAAGCAAGGAATACATTTTTTTCCAACAAGATCAGTCCTGATTGATTGTGCCACTTAAAGTCCCATCTGCACATACATGTACCTTTGACTGATTGGACATAGCCTGACACATTTTAATATGTTTCAAACTAAGCACGAGTGCCTGAGTTAGCAACACCTTGTCCCACTGGTACGATCATTTAGTGGCTGCAGCTCACTGTACATACCTGTTCTGCGGTACACACTCTAAGAAAAATCAGTATTTGGGGAGTATTTTGCCACACAACTATAACCATCTGGCTTGTACGTTTTCTTTCTTGAAAACCTGCTTTCGACTCTCCTGTTAACTCTTCAAGCACAGAAGTTGCTTTGCTTTAAATTTTGAATTTTAATGCTAAAATTATTAAAAGTCACAAATAACACATTGACGCACGAAAAAAAAATTACGACTTAACAAATCCCGGATGTCACCGTTGACCACGTCAAGGGTCTGTGTCCACAAATATGTAACAACTGGTCGTTTTCAGTGTACGAACTTTGCCTGCACAGAGGAGGACTTCTTGTGGTTCCGAAAAACAGTTTTTTTTCCTTTCCAACAGTTGCCTGCATGTGACATCACTGTTCGAGATGGGTTGCCTTTCTGTAGTTCGCACACTTTCGTGGTGCACCTTGTTGGCTAGTGGCTGCTCAAGCGAAGTCCACAAAGGATTTGAATTTCTTTCGTTTGGCCCCTGCGCCAACAGTGACAGTTCTGTAAGACTATAAGAGCTGGACAGTTCTGCGCTAAATTTCTAAAATCTTTCAAGTATCTTTTCGGAACCAGCACGTTCCCGTAAAATGACTCTAAGAAAACTGCATCGAGTTAAAAAATATTTGCCACCACTTGCGGATTTCCAATCCACCTCATACTTCCATTTCATCACCCTTCTCCCTCCCGAGCCCTTTCATACGTGGTGGTCAGCGTGTAACCACCCTGAATAAAGTGCTGTACAGAATGAAACACAAGCGCATTTTTATGCACAGCCAGCAAGAAACTCTTCCGCTCGTACACCAAAAAAATCTGCAACCTCACGTACCTTGCGCCCGTATAATCTTTCAGGGTACAGCGCGGGAAACCGCACTTGTTGCAAAATTTTTTCTTTAGGAAAAAGGTCTGGATAACTAGCGCCTTGGAGCATCTTCAAAACCTAAAAGGGCAAAGCAAACACGTATTCACTCGTCAACCTCTAGATGTCCTAAAAAATGTTGAAAGGGTGGTCACCGTAGGTAACTGTGCCGGAATGAATTCTATGCCACACTGATAACGCACGTGCCGTTCGTGACCGGGAAGTGCCGGGACCGCGGTGATAGCGCGAGGTGGATGACGATTATAGTTGCGTGACGGAAATACTCCCCAAATACTTGATTTTCTCTTAGAGTGTAGTCGATGTCAATGACAGACGCGTCACAGCGCACACTGGCGCATGCCATGGGCTATCGTCATTCACCTCCCTTGCTTTGTTCTGGGGCTGCTTTCTAGATGGTTCTGGCTGCTTACGCCAGCGGTATTTTAAACACTGCTAAAAATAAATGAACTGGACAACACAGGAAGACTAGACCAGACGTCAACAGAACTGCTTATTCTGCAGTGTCCGCCTCAGCTCAAAACACAAAGAATAGAGATGATGATGGCTATGTACAAGTGAGAACTAATTTCCCCCCTCTTCGAAGTGGCCAGCCTGGCCACAGCTCAAAGATCGGCTGAACGAGTAATAAAAGGCTTGATGTGGGGACGTGAACAATTTCCGTGCTACGACAGCGGTGGTCAGTGATGGACTGAAGTGGGGTGACGAGATAGTTCACTGGGGAAGTTTGTCGTAGAACGGTGTATGGGCCAATGTACTGGTGAAGAAATTTCTCGCATTGGAGGCCGCAGCGTCCCAAGGCATTCCCGCTGACCTCCTTTAAGCAGCGTAACCGATCTTTGGGTCGGTCCCCTCTTTTGGGTGAATAAAGTTTTGATCATCATCATCGCAAAAGTCCCGACGTTCGAATCGGGGGCCCATAGAAGACGTAATCTTTGGCATGAAAGGCCATGTCACATTGTTTACTATTGCAGCGATGGTTTGTGTACCTCTTGAGTAGCTTGCGTGTTTCGACAAGCAATTCTACTTAGACTACCTGTCCTAAGTAGACGTACTACTTTACAACTTCCAGTGTCTCGCCACCTATCGCAAAGCGCTGTTCTCTGCCGAGATTGTTCCACATTACTTTAGTTTTATGCATATGAATTTTCAGACCTACTCTTCTACTTTCCGTATCCAGTTCAGTAATCGTGAGCTGTATTCGTCTCCCACGTTCCTCATCAATGCAATGTCCATCAGCGAATCGCAGGTTACTGAGATACTCTGCATTAGCTCTTATCCCTAATTCTTCCCAATCTAGGGCCCTGAAAGCCTCCTGTAAACGCGCGGTGATAGCATTGGAGAGATTGTGTCTCCCTGCCGTAGGCCCTTCTTTATTGGATTCTGTCGCTGTCTTTATGGAGGACTATAGTGGCTGTGGATCCGCTGTATGATTTCTTCCATTACGTTTATATAGGCTTCGTCGATGCTTTGATTCCGCAGTGCCTGCATGTACTGCTGATGTCTCCACCGAATCAAATGCCTTCTGTAATCTATGAAGGGCTATGTATAGGGGTTGGTTGTATTCCGCGCATTTCTCTAATCCCCTGACTGATAGTATGAATATGGTCTATTGTTGAGAAGCCTGTCCTTTGGTTGATTGAACTCTAATGTCGTATTATATTCTGTTAGGCAATTGCTTTTGTAATAGCGTGTAGACAACGGACAGTAATCTTGGAAGAATGCAACCATCATCTTGATTCATAAGAAAGGGGAACGTCAGGGACATGAAAAATTACAGGACCTACACTGATTGATGATCGTTCTCAAATACTTTTTGTTTGTCCGCATGCCTTTGCAGATTGTCGCCCTACAGGAGAATAAAATAAGGAACAGCTGGTCGTGTGCTGGCACGTGGTGGAGCAGATCTCAACCACTCCGCACACTTGGTCTGTTGCCAACAGCGCACTTAATGGAGCTCGACCCGTAGAGTGCGTTGCGGCCGCCAGCGATGGCATTATACGAGTTGAGGGGGCAAAGCAGTGGCAAGAAGAAGGGTATAACTATAATTGCCCGTAGCTGCCTTGATACACGGTGCGTCGTTTAATTCGTGGTGCGAATGATTTTGATGATGCTGTAACCTGAACGCCGACAAAATTTCAAAAACCGTTTCAGGGTACATTTACAGTCAAGTGTGGCTCTTATCCCACTCGAAATTATCTTCGTGAATATTTTGTGCAATGCTGAGGTTGATCTGTCTGTAGTTATTCAAGTCTTTCAAGTCTCACTTTTTGTATCAGTAAAATATTGGTGTTTTTCCAACTCTCTGGTACATACATTCCAATTCTTGCATCTTGCCGTATGACCGTGGTATCATTGTGGCGTCACTCTCGGCGCACCCGTGAAAAAGACGGCGACCGAATCATCCGCTTGAGCACTGCAGACAAGTGTGATTCAGACTGTACGGACAGTACCAATAATCGCGAAGTTGACAACTAAACATCGCCCACCGCGCCGTTAGAATAAAACGCTAAGTCGCTTCTTTAGCTGTTTCTTGTTTTACAAATACCAGGTCTTCATATGCTTCCCGTCGCCCAACAGAATTATACGATTTATCACCGCAGGGCAAGGTATGTAAGAATTTACCTTGAATTAGCGAAAGTGAGCGCATTTCCTACTAGTTGATCAGATAACATCCGTAGTAGTAATCACTTAGGCCAAGAGGAAAATTGGACGAGTTGGTGCAAGTTAACCATGTCGAACTGTAGTGCATGAAAACTCACGATCGGTACTCACTCGCGCAGCAAACATTTCCTGCTCGCGCAGCGATCGTTGGTGAGCCTCTTGTGCCTCAGTTCTAAATGTTTATCACGCTCCGAATCCACATCGTAAGAACGACAGCATATTGTCACGCTTTCTGGTATGTAATTGATAGACTCGGCATTTCTAGCTGACAGAGACAAAGCTCGCAATAATGGAGATCACTACTTACTCAATTGTGGCAAGGCAGCGCACTGCAGCATCCTCGCCTTCGACGTCCAGGTCATGGATGTTGTTCGAGGTAGCCACGACGAAGTCGCTACGGAGCACCGGTTTCGCGTACTACGTTGTCGAAACGAAAGCTGCCCGACTCGCGGTCATCGTCGTCGGTGTAGAGACAGGAGATGAAAGCCCAAGCCCGTTCAAGTAGTTCAAGCGTGCATCAGCCGGTGGAGCGACCGTTCCAAAAAGCACCGCCAAAAACTAAAGAGAGATTTCGATCATTTCGTCCCTAGGTCACCTAGGACCTAGCTGACGGCAACAAAAGGATTCCCCGACAGCCGTCACGAGAGGGCCACCCCAAGCGCTATAGCCGAAACATTAATAAACAGGAGTTTATCGTAAGGTTTTTGTTGTTGTACAAAAAGCAATGATTTCTTTTATTGTACTCAGACGTAGCAGTAGTTAGCGTGTTCGCCTCTTACCAGTTTTTTAAATATAAAACCGGAACTTCCGCTTGTGTACCGTTTAGGCTACGGAAACACGCTACCGCGCGATATATCCGTTACAGCAGTTTCTGTTGCGCATAGATCACCAAATAAAGAGAGCAGCCACTTCGCACGGAAGTTTGCACGGGAATGAAGCAACCACACACCTTACTACGACCGGAGACCCATGACCCAACGTTGAATTGAATGAGAGCGAAACTGGCGAAACCTCCCAAAGCCCGATCCCAGTTGCCGATCCCCGATCTAGAGTGTCTGTCTACCCGATCTCTTTTCCCGGCTTCCCGGCAGCGGTCGACGTGACCTCTAGTCGGTCATAGCAATTGTGTTGGGCAAACAGTTAGCGCCACCTGGATATCAAGAACTAGGATGACGCAAAAAGCACGGCCTCTGAGATTTAAACAGTGAACTTAGATTGAATCTCAGAGGCCGTGCTTTTGCTTTCTGCTAGCGCTAGAAAAAAAAAAAAACTGACTTACGTCATGGCCGTCATGTTTTGGCGCGTCGAGGGGCTGGCAGAACGCCTACATAGGTGCTCTGTTGCTTTAGCCTTTGGCGCAGTGCATGAAGCGGCTGTTGGCATGGCTTCATTATAGTAGGACACTGTAATTATGGGAGCGACTAAAAAGCCACCAAAACATGCCCGCGTTGCCAGACCACTTTTTGGTGCTGTCCCTAGGAAATTCCAAGCGAGATGTACCTAGCCTGTCCGTGGCTCTACGTGCGTGCGTGCGATACGGAATCGTTTTTGTTTCGCTCAATGCAGGGGCGTAGAGATTTTTTTCGGGGGGGTTCAACCATACTTTTGAGATCGTGCGGTGCGTTTGTATGTGTGCGTGCCTATATCGCAAGCAAAAGAAAAATTTCGGGGGGGTTTGGACCCCCCAACCCCCCCCCCCCTGGCTACGCCCCTGGCTATTCAGTGTATTAGGTTTATTTTGTGTTAACCTTGCTGGCGTATCAAGCGCTGTTACGAAGCTGTTCTTTTTGGCCGAGTTGAGAATTGAACTTTTTGTGGTTCCAGAAAAGCCGGCTTTTCCCAAAAGGTGCCATAGAAAAACGTCTGGCTCCAATATTCCGTGATATATAGTCACCGAATAATCAATATTATTGCTTGTTTTAAACAAATGCTTGCGGCGTCGAGCAACCACGCGAACGAGCGTCACGCCGAAGCCGGCTCCCTACTTGGAACAGTATGTGTGTACTAGGCGCACGATGCAGATTGTCAGGGGCGTAGCCTTTTCTCATCAGATCAGTGGAGTTCCCGGTGCCTACCGAACGCATCGTGGTGATGGATCTAGGCCATCCTCAACCGATATATGTCACATATGCATGCATGGCTCCCATCGCATGCGTGCGGTATCAAGCCGATATATGAAACACCATTGTGAATAACTTTTTTTTGCCTAGCTGTTCTTTATGAAATATTTCTTTTTCATTGCTTTGCTTTTCACATATCCTATCATCAGTGAAAAGGAGTAGCTGGTGTATACAGAAGCACCAACATCTCCTAAATATCATATAATGAAAAAAAAGTATTTGTTTACGCCAGGAAAATCAATGCTCCTCACCACGTAATACTTCGCTGAACCGACCAATGTGTTACAAATGCACACTGCCGGCTAAGTGTATATACAGTAAAACTCGCATACATCGGAATCAAAGGGCATCGCTAAATAGTTCGACATACCCGTAATTAAAAATGCATAAAATGCCTGTCTGAAGCTTAAATATAGTTGGTACATGTCTCGACATATACTGAGTATGTGCAGCTCAATGAAACGAAGACAAGAGGAGACACATAAACGACATAGCCAGTCTATGTCGTTTATGTGTCTTCTCCTGTCTTCGTTTCATTGTGCTGCACATACTCAGTATATATAAAAAAATATTCATGCGTCTCGGACTGTCCCTCGAGACAATTGTTCGTTCTAAAGCTGCTGTGAAGCCGTTAAAGTTTTCCCATTACTTATTTTTCATCAACCTGCTCGTGTGAAACGTGTACGTATCGGACCAGACAACACTTTGCGCCACTAGCAACCTGGCGATACATCTTGCCGGCAACTAATTGCAGCCACAGGTAGCAAGCTTCACAGCGTGGCATTTAGTTTTCGTCGCATTACACCCCTGTATAGCGGTAAAACTTACAAAGCAATTCCTTCATTGTGGAGCGCAAAGAAATCTGTGCTGCGCACGCCGCCCATATTTTTGACTCGTACCCTGCTTGTTTACGCCATGCTTGCACTGCCCCTTGCATTCAATGCACTATATATTTACATTATATATACGTGCTACAAGATGACAGATTCACTATATAGTCAGCTTTATGGCATTGCAGCTGTGTTATGCCAGTAAGCATGTACTGTGCATCGACGCTTCGCTGTGCAGCGAAGCCCACCAGCAGGGAAATCGTAACTGCCACATACGTTACCTGATGCTTTGTCTTCTTTAATTACAAAAAATGCACCCACGCAGTCTCTAGTCACCGTACGAGCACCCAAACGTCTATAAATGCGCAATTGTGCATAGCAAAGGTTTCTTCAATTCATCTACCTGCCACGCAAACGAATTAGCAGCAAACCTCTACATTAGAGAACAGACCAAGCCACTTCTTGGAATAGCTTGGAATAGTGTCATGGAGAAACTTAATTGTGCCAAGAGAGATTATTACAAGATACCAATGAATCAGGTGGCCTGAAGCGTATCGCATAGTGAACTTGCTGCACAATTGCGACGAGGCGCCTCTACGGATTTCTACTTCAAACGCCAGCTGCTACATTTCAGGTCAAATAATAAATGCGCAATGATAGATTAATTTCTTAGCGCTGCTGATAGTCTTAACGATCTGTATAAATTCAAGCGAACACTCGCGAGGTAACATAAAGCAGGGCATACACAGACATTTTAACGCAACGCACGCTCTCGAGTGCCTCATGTTTCACCTCACTTGAAGACCGTCGGACACATCGGATTCGAAGGGGATCGCGAAATAACTCGATATATCCATTATTACAAATCGAAAATACGCCTGTAAGCTTTAATATTCACACGTCTCGGACAGTCTCATGAGATATGACTGATTCCTTTAAGTTGTTTCGAAGCCGTAAATGTTTTATCAACCACTTTGCGGCAGCGAACCCTTCTCGGCCACGAAGAGCTAGAGGTTCACAGCGTGACGTTTAGTTTTCTTCGCATAACGCCGCTGTGCAGCGGTGAAGCTTAACAAGGAAAATCCCTCGTTCTGGAGCGCACTGAGTTACACCAGGCGCTTACATCGGAACACAACTGATACCTTGAAGAGTGAACTTGTTGGCTAGTTGGTTCAACATAACTTAAGGGAGCAGCGCGAAAGACAGGGACAGAAAAGGCACACATAAACCCACACGTAGCGCAGTATGTATGCGTGCCTTTCTGTCCCTGTCTTTCGCACTTCATCCAAACTGACAGCAGAGTCGATGACGTCGTAATTGATGCTGCTGGTAGCCTTAGCAATCTCAGTCACTTCTAAGCGAACACTCGCGAGGTAACACAACAAAGCATGACACAGATACACAAAATCTTTAAAAAAGACACGCCATCAAGTGCCTCTAACTTCAAGTTTCAACTCGGCCTCTCGTCACTCTCGTCAACTTGACTAGGGAATTTCTGGGTACACCAAAGCGCTAGTTTTGCTCGGAAGCACAAGGTAGCCAACATGAAACATGCTTACATCGCTAACATTGGGCGATGTTTAGGTGGCTTTTTAGTCTCGTGCGTAATTATAGCGTGCAGTGATGGAAGTGCTGCTCCAATTGCTCCAAACTGCTCCAAAAGAGAAATGCTGCTCCATGCTGCTCCAAATTGTCATTTTTGTTAGGAATTGCTCCGAACCTGCTCCGAAATGGCGCTGGGAAACTGAAAACAACGAACTTTAACCACGTGACTATGCAGTAAGCCTAAAGGAAACAAAAAATAAGCTGTATACTATGGTTGTAGTATGCTAATGCCACAAGTACTGGTACGATATATATCTGATTTAGCTGTATGTTTGTCTGACAAGTGTGTCAGATTAGTTCGATATCATACTGGTTACTAACTGCTGATGTGACAACTGTGATGTGTCTGATTGTATTTATCAATTAATCAGCCCGCAGGTCGCGGGATCGAATCCCGGCCGCGGCGGCCGCATGCAGTGAAACCTCGGTGATACGATCACAGCTCATACGAATTTCAGGGTGATACGAATTTTTCGCTGGTCCCGGCCAAGGCCCATTAGCCTGCAATATGCAATGGAGTACGGTTGTTGAGTGACGTTTTATACGAACGCATGCGACCGCACAGTTACGAAGAGGTGCTGTCCGTGCTGTCCTGGAAGATGCGCTGAGCACGTGCGAGCGCGAGAACGCAAGCGTGGGCATGCGCTCCGCACCACCAAATTGTCAGAATCACGGTGTCAGAAAAACACTTTTCTTACGGTCAGAATAAACCTTCAGAGACGCGTCACGGCCTCCGAGATTGTGTGCGCGAATCTTTGAAGCTCTTAAGTGCTTCCGTGTGCCTTCGCGTTTAGATTACAGAGGATATTAGCGCCATGCTTTTTTTTTTTCTAACGCGTCGACGCGGGCTCCTGTTGTACTGTGTTTACACGTGCATGCATCGTGCATCAGACATCCTATGAAAGGTGGACGAGGACCAAAAGAAGACCAGGACGGTCTTTGCGAAGGAGTCACGCCTCAACATGCGCGACCGTTGAGGTCGCACTTGTGCGGGCATGGCCGTAAATATCCCCAAAACATCCCCAACACATCCGCGATAACAAAAAATCACAGCATATCCACGCGGTGAATGATGATGAGTGGGGCGAAGCGAACTCGCGCTGCTGCACGGCGATGGCATCGGCGCGAGCGTGTCCTTCTGCATGGAAGATATTAGGGAGTTTTAGCTTGTACGTATAGTTCTTTACGTTACCGTGTTACCGGATACCGGATGGAATCTGCGCATGCGCGAACCTTTACGGAACGTAAACTTTTGCGGAACGTAAACTACTCGCCGGATAGGCTTTACGTTCACGGCCCTATCTCGCAAATCCACCTTCGTTCGTCGCTACTCGCGATATCCGCTTCGCGGAGACTCCAGCCGCCGAGTCAAAATAAGGCGAAGTGCGAGCGCCACTTACGATCACCTTATTTCGATCAGCCGGATTACCGAGGCTAGAGCCACTCTAGAGCGACCTAGAATGCCGAATCCGCAAACGTGGGAGGCCTAAATGGCCTAGAGACGCTGACATGGATGGATGGATGGATGCTATGAGCGTCCCCTTTAAAACGGGGCGGTGACATGTCTGCCACCAGGCTCGAAAAAAAAAAAGAAAAAAAAGCTTCCTTGTTTCATGTTGGCCTAATACCTTATCTACATTGATTAAATCTATGTTATTATACCAAAACAATATAAATTCACGGTCCATCTCTCTGCCTCTTAAGGCAGAATGACCTTATTTTCCCCCCATTATTTATTTTTGTTCTTTATCTCTACTTTTCTGCCACCAATACTCTAACCGTCTCTTACTTATTTCTATCGCGGACGTGTGCAGCTTTCCATTGTTGTCCCTAAAACCCAAAGCTTCATGTAGACTCGTGCCCACACGTATACCTGGGTGAACATCGCCACAGTACATGTTCCATCGTTTCCTTAGTTACCCCGCAGCATGTACATTGTTCTTCTTCGTTACTGAATCTCGCTTTATAACTACGCGTTCTAAGGCAGCCCGACCTTGCTTCAAACAGTAAAGCGCTTCCCCTTGAATTATCGTAAAACCTTTCCCTCCTTATTTCGTTTTTTCCCTTTCGGTAGTTACTCAGAGCCGGCTTCTTTTCCATCGCTGCCAGCCAATAAGTCCTCTCCGCCTCTCTGACCTTCCGCTTAATGCTCCTTGTTGCCATATCGCCCGCACTGCTAGCCGTATATTTACTGGTGAGCCTAGTTCTTTTTCTCCACTGCGTGTCAACGCTTTTTCTATACAAATACCTGAAAACCTTCTCTGCCCATCTACTGTTCTTCATTTTCCTCAGCCTCTCTTCGAATCTCATTTTGCTCTGAGCTTCCCTCACTTCAAAGCCTGTCCATCCCACATCACCCTTTACAGCCTCATTTGTCGTCTTCCCGTGAGCGCCCAACGCGAGGCGGCCCACCGTCCTTTGATTTACATCCATTCCTGATTGCACCTCTGACTTCATGCACACCACTGAGTTCCCAAATGTAAGCCCCGGAACCATCACACCCTTCCACAGCCCTCGAAGCACCTCGTACCTATTGTATCCCCATAAAGCTCTGTGCTTCATAATTGCAGCATTCCTCTTTCCCTTTGCTACCGATGCTTTCTCTTGTACCTCCATATATCTATCCCCCTCATTTACCCATACTCCGAGGTACTTGTACTCGCTTACCCTCGGTATTTTTTGGCCCTGTATTAAGACCGTATGGTCTCCGTGATCATTGAATACCATCAATCCACATTTTGTTGCACTAAATCCTAGTCCTAGAGCCTCACATTCCCTTCCGCATATATCTGCCAGTCGCTGTATATCATCTTGACTGTCCGCAAATAAGACAATATCGTCAGCATAAAATAGACCTGGAAGCTTCTGCTCAACCATCGTGCCGACTTGCTTGTGTGACAAATTAAATCCAATGTTGCTACCTTCTAGCGCTTTTTCCATCCTCACCATGTACAGCATGAATAACAGCGGGGACAAAGGACATCCCTGTCTCAGTCCCTTGCTAATTTCAACGCTGTTCTTGCTACTTATTCCTTCCCATTCTATACAAACTGTATTTTCTCGGTATATTTCCCTCAAAAGCTGTATACAGTCGTCACCTATGCTCACTTCTTTCAGTATATCCCACAAAATTTCCTGATTAACGTTGTCATACGCCCCGGTAATATCTAGATAAGCTACGTATAAGGGCCTGTTTTCTATTTTCGATATTTCTATACACTGGGTAAGAACAAACAGATTATCGTCTAACCGCCTGTCAATTCGAAATCCATTCTGAAGTTCTCCCAAAATATCATTTTGTTCTACCCACGCTTCTATTTTTAATTTTACTGCCTGCATCGCCAGCCTGTATAGCACCGATGTAATGGTTAGCGGTCTATACGAGCGAATGTTATCCTTTTCTCCCTTGCCTTTATAGATTAAGTTCATTCTACTTTTTCGCCAACTGTCTGGTATTTCCCTCTCCTGTAAGCACTTTTCTACGGCTTTCAGCAGTGCTTCTTTAGTTTTATGTCCGAGTTCGTTAATGAGGCTGACGGGAACCCCCATCTAAGCCCGGAGTAGTGCGCTTAGGAATTTTTCCTTCGGCCTTCTTCCAATTGAAATTCTCTAGTACTACATCTTCGTCGGTTGCACTCCTTTGCGTACTTTTACTCACTGGAGGAATCCCCGGGGCGACCTTTTTAAACGAAACATCTTTCGGATGTAACCTAGCGTTTCATACCCTTCCAATTGATTTCCTCCTTCATCTACCATATGTTGTTGCATTGTGACAGACTTCCTACCCAGCGCTTTTAGGTGGCTCCAAAATATCCTAGGCGCGGCCTTCTTCTTTTCGCGAATCTCTGTCATCCAGCGTTCACTTTCACCTTTAATTTTTGCCTCGACTAATTTCTGCACAATGAATTTTTGCTCTTGTGGCGAAGCAATTGGTACTGCTTAACGGTTGCGCTCTCCAGCGGCTCCTAGTGGGTCGTCCTCTTCTAAACGCCGCTCGCGCTCTCGGAGCCCGTGCTCTTGCCTTGACTGTCGCCATAGTGCATTGACGCCGAGTGCCGTCCAATAAACAGCTTAACAAATTGGTGGAGGTGCTGTGCTCCCATTCAATGCCCCTGGAGCTTCGTTCCCGTACTCTGCCATCTACCATGCCTCAAGACGCCGCTCAGCAAACGCCGCCTCCCACACCGACCACATGTCCCGGTGTCCCAAGCATCCGCGATCCACCTATCTTCACTGGCGCCGATGGCACCGACGTGGAGGACTGGCTCGCAATTTACGAGCGCGTGAGCGTACCCAACAAATGGGACGAAGCAGGCAAGTTGAGCAACTTGGTCTTCTACCTCGCGGGAGTAGCAAGCTTGTGGTACAACAACCACGCGTCCGATTTTGCTACTTGGTCGGATTTCAAGACCGCCGTCATCAACGTTTTTGGCCGCCCTGCAGTTCGTAAGCTGCAAGCAGAACAGCGCTTACGCGAACGAGCTCAGCAGGCCGGTGAATCTTTCACCAGTTATATCGAAGACGTCCTGGACTTGTGTAAGAAAGCCAACGGCACCATGTCCGAGTCTGACAAGATCCGGAACATTATGAAGGGCATTGACGACGATGCCTTCACCATGTTGCTCGCTAAAAACCCTTCCACCGTGGCCGAGGTCATAACACTGTGCCAGAGCTACGAGGAGCTCCGCCGGCAACGTTCGATGACCCGTCGCTCTCCATCACGCGACGAAGAGCTTGCTGGCTTGGCGGCCATACCTGACCAGGCCACGCTGCTGGCAGAAATGAAGGCATTCGTGCGCGAGGAAATCGCACGCCAGTTCTCTCTCTTGGCCTTCGCCCACCCGCCGCACGTTCAACAGTCGTCGACGACCCTTCTTCCTCCCATCCGCCGAGCGATTGAGCAGGAAATCGCGGAAGTGATGCCTGAGCACCACCAGCAACCTCCAGCTCCTGCGCCACAGGGTTACGCTCAGGTTGTCGCCAGGACGCACCAGGCAATCCCTGCGGCTGCACCGTTGAGTTACGCCGAAGCCGCCGCTAGACCTCCGTCCTTCGAAGCGGGCGTGCCGGCTACGTATGCTGCCGTCATCCCTAGGCCCCGACTGCAACTTACCTTGCAGTCATTTCAGCAGCCGCCCCGTCAATCGCATCCTGCGACATGGGCGGGACCTGCCCCGGCGAACCGATGGCGCACACCCGACAATCGGCCCATCTGCTTTGCATGCGGTTATGCCGGTCACGTGGCCCGTTACTGCCATCGCGTGCAGCCGCCTCGAGTCGCGTCAACCACCACCAGCCAGTCCAGCCGTGCATTCTACGACCCGCCTATATCGCCGACGTCACGCCCAGCTCCATCCACTCGCCGCTCTCCGTCTCCACGCCGTCGCTCACTGTCACCAATGCGGCCACGTTCTGTCGCACGAGAGCAGGAAAACTAGTCGTCGCAGTCCACGAGGCAAGCGCCATTCACCAAGACCCTCGTCAAAGACGATACCGAAGTTCCTCCAAACTCGTCGACGGCTGTGCCAGTTTATTGCGCCGGTCTCTGCGACACAATTGCACTCCTTTCGCCATCTGACCGCGTTTGCACTAGGAAAGGGTTGCTGGTACCTTTCGCGACCGTGCAAGTCACTCAGGGTAGCACCGCTATTTTTGTTACCAACCCATCCCCGCACATTGTTACGTTGGTGCAAGGGGAATGTCTCGGCAGAGTGGAGCCCCTCGAAGACGCACAAGTTCTGGACGCACCCGATGACTCGCACTGCACCAGTTCCCGTACCATCAGTGCCGTTTCCACGTCTGATTCCTCACCCGCGGATGTATTTGGTCCCTCCATTGCTGACAACCTTACGTCGGTCCAGCGTTCCCAGCTTCTGTGCCTGTTGGAAGAATTTCGTTCTTCTTTCGATGTCGGGCAAACTTCTCTCGGCCGCACGTCCGCTGTTACGCATCGCATCGACACTGGCGCCCAACCACCACTGCGGCAACGTCCATATCGCGTGTCTCCCACAGAACGTCGGGTAATTAATGAGCAAGTGGACGATATGCTTCGACGCGACGTTATTCGACCATCGGACAGCCCGTGGGCGTCTCCTGTTGTTCTCGTTGCCAAGAAGGACGGTTCTGTGCGCTTCTGTGTGGACAACCGAAGGCTCAACAAGATCACTCGGAAGGATGTTTATCCACTGCCGCGAATCGACGACGCGATTGACAGCCTCCAAGGAGCAGAATACTTTTCATCTCTCGATTTGCGCTCAGGGTACTGGCAAGTACCTATGGCTGACGACGCTCGACCGAAGACCGCCTTTGTCACGCCCGACGGCCTGTACGAGTTCAACGTCATGCCGTTTGGTCTGTGCAATGCGCCCGCGACCTTCGAGCGCATGATGGACACCGTTCTGCGCAACTTGAAATGGCACACGTGCTTGTGTTACCTGGACGACGTCGTCGTTTTCGCTCCGGACTTCTCCACGCATCTTCAACGTCTGCGGCATGTTTTGACGCGTTTGACCAACGCCGGCCTCCAACTGAACCTGAAGAAGTGCCGATTTGCAGCACGGCAGCTGACAATCCTAGGCTACGTCGTGTCCAAGGACGGAATCCTTCCCGATCCGGCCAAGCTTCGGGCCGTGGCCGAATTTCCCAAACCTACGTCCGTCAAAGAACTGCGCAGTTTCGTAGGACTGTGCTCCTATTTTCGACGTTTCATACGCAACTTTGCCACCATCATATCGCCGCTGACGAAGCTCCTTGGAAGTAACGGGCCCCTACATTCGTGGTCGTCCGAATGCGACGACGCGTTCGCAAAGCTCCGTCGTTTGTTGACGTCTCCTCCCATACTACGCCACTACGACCCTACGGCCCCAACGGAGGTACACACGGACGCCAGCGGTGTAGGCCTCGGTGCTGTTCTTGCGCAACGCAAACCAGGGTTCCCCGAATATGTCGTCGCCTACGCAAGTCGTACGCTTACTAGAGCCGAGACCAATTACACAGTCACGGAGAAAGAATGCCTGGCAATCATCTGGGCCCTTACGAAGTTCCGACCTTATTTGTATGGTCGCCCGTTTGATGTCGTCACCGATCACCACGCACTATGCTGGCTGTCGTCATTGAAGGATCCCTCGGGCCGTCTCGCCCGTTGGGCACTTCGCCTGCAAGACTACGACATCCGTGTGCTGTACCGCAACGGACGTCAGCATGCTGACGCCGACGCCCTCTCGCGCTCCCCCTTGCCTGACGACAATGCCTCCTGCTCAGTGTCTCACACTGCTGTTTCTTCTATCGATGTTCACACCATCGCTACCGAGCAGCGCAAGGATAAATGGATCGCTTCGCTAATAGACTTGCTCACTGATCCGTCGATAACACCAACCACTCGCGCGTTGCGTCGTCAAGCCCACCATTTCGCCATTCGTGACGACCTACTGCACCGGCGCAATTACAACGCCGACGGCCGCCAGTGGCTACTTGTGATACCCCGAAGTCTGCGTGCTGAAATATGCGAGTCCTTCCACTCTGATCCGCAATGCGCGCACTCTGGGGTATCCAAAACTTACCACCGCATTCGACAACGATACTTCTGGCGAGGGATGTACCGCTACGTGCAGAAGTTCGTCCGCTCCTGCCTCGATTGCCAACGCCGAAAACCTTCAACGCACGTGTCACCAGTCGGTCTACAACCATTACCTTGCCCTAACCGTCCGTTTGGGCGCGTGGGCATCGATTTGTATGGACCACTTCCTCTGACGTCGGCTGGTAACCGTTGGGCCATCGTCGCCGTTGACCATCTTACGCGATACGCCGAAACCGCTGCCCTCCCAGCGGCTACAGCGCGTGATGTTGCCTCCTTCCTGCTACACCGATTCATGCTGCGTCACGGTCCACGCCAGGAGCTTCTCAGCGATCGAGGCCGTGTCTTCTTGTCGGAAGTCGTCGAAGCCATTCTCAAAGAGTGCCATGCTGTTCATCGCAAAACTACTGCTTACCACCCGCAGACGAATGGCCTAACCGAACGCTTCAACCGCACGCTCGGCGACATGCTCTCAATGTACGTCGCCGCCGATCACACAAATTGGGATGCCATTCTGCCCTTCGTCACCTACGCCTATAATACCGCCCCTCAGAGCACTACTGGTTTTTCACCCTTCTTCCTGTTGTACGGAAGGCACCCGTTGCACACCATTGACACGATACTACCCTACAAGCCGGATCCATCTGATTGTGCGCCTATTTCTGACACAGCCAGGCTTGCTGAAGAGTGTCGCGAGCTTGCAAAGGCCTTTACAACGCACGAACAAGAGCGGCAGAAGAGCCTTCGCGGTGGCACCACCACTTCTGAGTCCACGTTCATCCCCGGAGCGCTCGTATGGCTCTCGGTCCCTACCACTGCAACCGGCCTCTCTTCAAAACTACTGCCGAAATACGAAGGCCCTTACCGGGTCGTCGAGCGCACGTCCCCGGTCAACTACCTGATCGAACCCATCGAACCAGCTTCGGACATGCGCCGTCGAGGGCGCGACATAGTCAACGTGGAGCGCCTCAAGGCCTACTATGACCCACTGATAGTAACGAGCTGTTAGGTCGCCGGACGGCTCCCTTTTCGTACCCGGGGTAATTGTGGCGAAGCAATTGGTACTGCTTAACGGTTGCGCTCTCCAGCGGCTCCTAGTGGGTCGTCCTCTTCTAAACGCCGCTCGCCCTCTCGGAGCCCGTGCTCTTGCCTTGACTGTCGCCATAGTGCATTGTCGCCGAGTGCCGTCCAATAAACAGCTTAACACTCTAAATATATTTCCCATATTTGGTTGACTTCGTCCTGTGGCCGCTTCTCTCTTTTTGCTTGTCTGTGCTCCCGTGATGCCTCACGTCGCTTCTCGATCGCCTCCCGGATTTCTTTGTTCCACCAACTTTTTGGCTTTCTCTTTCCTTTCCAACAAATAGTTTTCTTCTCTTTTTCCATTTCTTTCGTGATTACATGTAGCAGCTCACTATACTTCCAGTCTTTGCCTGGTAGTTCTACTTTTTCCTCGACTCTTGCGGCTATATTTGTTATTTCTTTGTCATTTAGATACAAGCTGCCAAACTTTGATTCTATGTTCTTATTTTCAGATTTATATCCCATTTGTAATATTATGCGTTTATGATCACTACCCAAGCTGTTAATGCCTTCCTCGTCTATTCTCATCTCTCTAAGTTTGTCATATATTCCTTCTGTCATGAGACAATAATCAATGCTCGATTGCCGGTTTCCGACTTCCCACGTGATCTGCCCCTCACACTTAGGCCCCACGTTAACTATCTCAAGACTACGTTGCTCGCAGAGATCTAGCAATAACTTGCCATCGGTGTCTGAATATCCGTCAAGGTCATGAATGTGAGCGTTCATGTCCCCTAGAAGGATTATTTCGGCATCATGACCAAATTCTTTAATATCGGTGCTTATGCATTTCACTATCTCCAGATTCTTTTCTCTGCAGTTATTGCCTGCAGTTATTGACGATGATGATGATGATGACTTGGGGCTATTCCCTTTGTATCGGGCGGGCAAGATTAATTTGCCCTAGCCAGCGAACAAAAAAAAGAAGGAAAAAAAAAAAAAAAAAAACAAAAACCACACACACACACACACACACACACACACACACACTCACAGCACCGTAAATAAGTCTGTACGGCTAATTCACTGCCGCTGCGTCGCTCGCCACCACCGCACCAGCCTTGCTTTGGTGGTGCGAACTGCTGCATAGTTCACTGCACCAGCCGTTTCATCGCCTGCGTGCAGCACCGTGTCACTCGTGCGCGCAAACCCCAGTGCCTCGGGCAGAGTAGTGCCCTCTCGCTGGCGGGGGCACAAAGACGTACAGCGTAGCACAAGGTGGGGGATGGTTTCCTCTTCCTGCTCGCACACCCGGGCCCCGGCATAAAGCCCTCGTGTCGTCGGTAGCTTCGTCGAATCGACGGCGGTACACAAGTGTTCGCAGTGCCCCAGCCCGCGCTTCAAACAAAAGGCCGCTACCCCCATTTGTGTCGTAGATGCGTTCCTTTTCTATAACACTTTTGTGCTTGCGGTACTCCGTCAATGTTGTCTTGGAACACATCGCCTTCCGCCACTTTTCGTTTTCTTCTTCCCGTACTTGTTCTTGAACGGCCCGAGCCCATTGGCACTCTCTGGTTGCCGTCACGGGCTTCGCGAAGAACCCGAACTTTCGGCGGAGGGTGTGCAACCGCGCAGCCCATTCAGTCCTCGTTCCGGTCAAGTGTGTGTAGCGGAACAAGCGCCGTGCCCACCTGCGGTCGTTCATGAGACGCAGGCGGCCCTCGTAGGCGATCTTGCTCCTGGCTTCTCTAGCCTCATACGACGACCACCCCACGTCTCCATGAATGGCCTCTATGGCAACGTCCGTGGCAGCCCAACGCCAGTCGACCAACCTCTCGCTGCCCTCGCTCCAGCCACTGTCTAGTTCCTGACTGGAAGGTCAGCACAGCATTGGCAAACGAGAGGCATGGGACGTGCACACACTTCCACATTTCTCGGACCAGCAGGAAGCGGTTGCAGCCCCAGAGACTTCGCTTGCGCAACACGTTCGCTGCTTTGCGTGATGTCTGACGGATGTTTTCCTCGTGGATGTCTAGGACATGGCTCGATGTGCTCAGTTGAACACCGAGGTACCTGTACTCATCTCTCCACGGAATCTGCCCACCCTCCGGCAGCGACACCACCGCAGATGTGTCCGTGCCTGCGAACACCAGCACCGCTGATTCCTTGGCGTTGAAGCGCAATCCGAGTTTGCTCAGGTGATTTGCCGATAGTGAGACGAAATGCTGCAAGTCTCCCACATTGTCAGCCATTAGAACAACATCGTCGGCATATACCAAGCCCGGCAGCCTCCAGGGTACGGGTGTTCCGCCATAGGAGTGAGCTAGCGAGAATCCACCTCCATCTTCCAGCAGCATCCTCTCCAGGCTGGCTGTATACAGCATATACAGCAGCGGCGACAACGGGCATCCCTGTTTGAGACCTCGCATCACCTTCACTGGTTCAGCTTGAGCTTCGGCAAAGCACGCAACCACCGTAGACTGACCCATGTCTTCGGCATGCCAATTTGTGTCATACAGTGAAACAGCGGGTCATGCGGTACGCTACCATAGGCCTTGGCGACGTCGAGAAAACAAGTGTATAGCCCTCTATTCTCCTTGCGTGCTATCTCGATAGCCTGTGTGAGCACAAATACATTGTCCACGAGGCGCCGTCTGCTTCGGAAACCATTCTGTAGCTCAGTCAACTTGTCGTCGTGTTCTGCCCAGCCGCTCATCCATGTCTTTAAGATTTGTGCGAAAGTTCGGTATAGCACACTTGTAACTGTGAGTGGTCTGTACTCACGCAGCAGCCCTGCATCCCCTCCTCTCTTCGGCACCAGGATTACTCGGCCACATAGCCAAACCTCTGGTATCGGTTCTCCTGTCATAATGCCCGAGAAGATGTCCGCCAATTTCTGCCTTGCCTCCTCCCCGAAGCATTTGATCAGCCCCGCAGGTATGCCATCAAGCCCTCGGGCGGTGTGTGCTCCTATACGTGCAATCACTCGGTCTAGAGCTGGACGGGTCACTTCCCATTTCACGTTATTGCTCAGGCGGTATTCATTTATGGGGTGGTATTCGATTGAGTCAATCTCCGGTTCGCCGCTGCCGACATCGTACAGTTTACGCATGTGATCCGCTAAGTGCCTGCCCATGTCAGATACTGGTTGTCCCGTATTCTCGTGCCGGATTTCAGGTACCTTGGCTTTGCCATCTAGAGATGACACGTAGGTCCAAAACTTCCTGGCCCCGTTGCGACCGTCCGCTGTGAAAGACTGGAGTTGACGGCTATTGTGCTCGGCGATATTGCTCTGGACAATTGTTTGCATAGCCTGTTTGCAGGTTAGGTATTGCTGCCATGCTTGGAGAGCATCACTTGCGGAAAGGGTTTTCACAGCTTTCGTGTGCCGGCGGTTCGCCGCTTTTCGCTCATCCAAGGCTTTCCGCACCTCTTCATCCCACCATCCTTTTCGCCGCACCCCTCCGCGGGAGTTGGTGCGAACTTCGTATTGCCGCATTAAGCGCTGCAGTTCCTCCACGTACTCTTCATACTTAAGAGGTTTGGAGGTCTGCAGGTTGCTGTCGAACTCCTTAGCAATGTCTTCATAGGCCGCCTCAGGTAGGAATCGTTGCCCAGGCTTCCGGTGTTCTCGCTCTTTTTTGCACCATGTGGAGGAGCAGATAGTTAGCCTGATCCTGTTGTGGTCGCTCCCAATGCTGAAGTCTCCCTCCTCATCAATGCTGATGTGCTTGACTTGACACGCCAGTCGCGATGAGACAAGCACATAGTCGATACAGGTACGACTGTTTCTGGCACACCATGTAAATTCTCCTTCGCAATCTGGCCGAAGGTTTGCTACTTCTAGGTTATGCCTCCTTGTACATTGCTGCATGAGGTCCCCATTGAAGTCTAGGAAGCGATCAATTTCTTGAATGTGTCCATTGAAGTCTCCCAGAATCAGCACTTCACTATCCGTCCCCCATGGATGGATGGATGGATGCTATGAGCGTCCCCTTTAAAACGGGGCGGTGACATGTCTGCCACCAGGCTCGAAGAAAAAAAAAAAACTTCCTTGTTTCATGTTGGCCTAATACATTATCTACATTGATTAAATCTATGTTATTATACCAAAACAATATAAATTCACGGTCCATCTCTCTGCCTCTTAAGGCAGAATGACCTTATTTTTCCCCCATTATTTATTTTTGTTCTTTATCTCTACTTTTCTGCCACCAATACTCTAACCGTCTCTTACTTATTTCTATCGCGGACGTGTGCAGCTTTCCATTGTTGTCCCTAAAACCCAAGGCTTCATGTAGACTCGTGCCCACACGTATACCTGGGTGAATATCGCCACATTCAATCAGTACATGTTCCATCGTTTCCTTAGTTCCCCCGCAGCATGTACATTGTTCTTCTTCGTTACTGAATCCATGGATGGATGGATGCTATGAGCGTCCCCTTTATAACGGGGCGGTGACATGTCTGCCACCAGGCTCGAAGGATAAAAAAGAAAAAAAAAAGAAAAAAAACTTCCTTGTTTCATGTTGTCCTAATGCCTTATCTACATTGATTAAATCTATGTTATTATAACAAAAAATATAAATTCACAGTCCATCGCTCTGCCTCTTAAGGCAGAATAACCTTTTTTCCCCCAATTATTTATTTTTGTACTTTATCTCTACTTTTCTGCCACCAATACTCTAACCGTCTCTTACTTATTTCTATCGCGGGCGTGTTCAGCTTTCCATTGTTGTCCCTAAAACCCAAGGCTTCATGTAGACTCGTGCCCACACGTATACCTGGGTGAATATCGCCACATTCAATCAGTACATGTTCCATCGTTTCCTTAGTTCCCCCGCAGCATGTACATAGTTCTTCTTCGTTACTGAATCTCGCTTTATAACTACGCGTTCTCAGGCAGCCCGACCTTGCTTCAAACAGTAAAGCGCTTCCCCTTGAATTATCATAAAACCTTTCCCTCCTTATTTCGTTTTTTCCTTTTCGGTAGTTACTCAGAGCCGGCTTCTTTTCCATCGCTGTCATCCAATAAGTCTTCTCCGCCTCTCTGACCTTCCGCTTAATGCTCCTTGTTGTCATATCGCCCGCACTGCCAGCCGTATATTTACTGGTGAGCCTCCTAGTTCTTTTTCTCCACTGCGTGTCAACGCTTTTTCTATACAAATACCTGAAAACCTTCTCTGCCCATCTACTCTTCTTCATTTTCCTCAGCCTCTCTTCGAATCTCATTTTGCTCTGCGCTTCCCTCACTTCAAAGCCTGTCCATCCCATATCACCCTTCACCGCCTCATTTGTCGTCTTCCCGTGAGCGCCCAAGGCGAGGCGGCCCACCGTCCTTTGATTTACATCCATTCCTGATTGCACCTCTGACTTCATGCACACCACTGAGTTCCCAAATGTAAGCCCCGGAACCATCACACCCTTCCACAGCCCAACGCTGGATGGAGGGCGCCATCTAGCGGGGCCAAGGTGTACCACGCAGGCACGAAATTGTTATTGCGCAAACGTAAAGGTTTACGTACGTACGTAAAGGTTTACGTTTGGGCAGCTAAAAAACTTTACTAAAACTCGAGTTCCGGTAAAACGCTAAACGTAATCCGGTAACGGTAACGTAAAGAAGTATACGTTACAAGCTAAAACTCCCTATTAGGTCGACTAACCATGCGGGCACGAAGGCAACTTAGCCTGCACTTTGCTCATGTGTAATTTGCGAACTTCCACTCCATTAGTTAGGTCTCCTTAGAATCTCGGTTATAAGTTACCAAAAAAGTGTATGCGTTACACATGGGTTACAATATATATAAGGTACATGCCGGGGTAACGGATACACTTCCAAGGTAACCGATAAACGCATTCATTAGCAGTTTATTTCGGTAATGTAACCGATAGAACGAGACGGAAATAATGAAAACATCAAAAGTACGAACGATGTAACTGTTATTTTATCCGTTACTCACTTTTATCGGTATATTTATACGTTCCCGTGGTAAGAGTGTAGCAGCCCCGAGAAGTGGATGGATGAATGCTATGAGCGTCCCCTTTATAACGGGGCGGTGACATGTGTGCCACCAGGCTCGACAAAAAAAAAAAAAACCTTACTCTTTTTTTTAGCGTTGGCCTAGTGTCTTTACTTAAATTAAAACTATTTTACTCCAGAAGAAAAAAAAAACCTTAAGTTTTCAGCTTCTGTGCCCTTTACGGCAGAATGTCCTTATTTTTTTTTTCCATTATTTATTTTTGTCCTTTCTCTCTAGTTTTCTGCCACCAATACTCTAACCGTCTCTTACTTATTTCAATCGCTGGTGTGTTCAGCTTTCCATTGTCTCTAAAACCCAAGGCGTCATGTAGGCTCGTGCCCAAACGTACACCTGGGTGGATGTCTCCACATTCAATCAGAACATGCTCCGCCGTTTCCTGATCTTCCCCGCAGCACGTGCATTGTTCTTCTTCTTTACTGAATCTCCCGAAGGGAAAGCTAGAGAGCCGAACTACGCGTGTGCTACCGCTGAAGATTATAGTCCCACAATTGCGTCCGTGTTTTCTGCGTGAGAATAAAGAAAATAACATTGCTTTATTTTTTACGGGGCGCTGTTTGAAGAGAGGGTCAGCGCGCACCAAGGAGATATTTATATTTGCTTTGCTTTGTGCAGTGTAATTTCACGTTTTTGCACCTGTGAAAACGTCGCACCTTTTACGTGCACCTCACAGTCAAAATGGCGTCTTCGTCTTCAGGTGAGCGCTCGTCACCCTCCAGCTTTCCCGATGACTCGCCGAGGGAGCTTGTAATGAAGTTCACTAACAAATGACTGTGTAAGCCTGTGATGGCCGCTCGAATAATCAAATGGCCATCACAGGAAGTACGGAAGGTTCACAAACCAAAACTAAATTCGAAACGCGCGCCGAACCGGACTACTTCGCGGAGCAGTACATGTGCAGTAGCTCCGCCCCCATAGCCTTCCCTTCATTGCCAAGAAAAGTTGTCCGCGTTCATACCCGTTCTAAGGCAACCCGATCTCGCTTCAAACAGTAAAGCGCTTCCCATTGTCAAAAATTGTCGTAAAATGCCTCCCTCCTTATTTCATTTTTGCCCTTTCGGTAGTTACTCAAAGCCGGTTTTTTCTCCATAGCTGCCATCCAGTAAATCCCCTCCGCCTCTCTGACTTTTCGCTTAACGCTCTTTGTTGACATACTGCTTACACTACCAGCCGTATATTTACTAGTGAGCCTCCTAGTTCTTTTTCTCCACTGTGTGTCCACGCTCTTCCTATACAAGTAACGGGACACCTTCTCTGCCCATCTACTCTCTTCATATTCCTTAGCCTTTCTTCGTACCTTATTTTGCTCTGAGCCTCCCTCGCCTCAAAACCTACCCATCCCATATCACCGTTTACAGCCTCATTTGTCGTCTTCCCGTGAGCACCCAACGAGAGGCGTCGCACAGTCCTTTGATTTATATCCATTCCCGATTGCACCTCTGCCCTCATGCACACCACTGAGTTCCCAAAAGTAAGCCCCGGAACCATTACACCTTTCCACAGACCTCGAAGCACCTCGTACCTATTGTATTCCCACAATGCTCTGTGCTTCATTATTGCAGCATTCCTCTTTCCTTTTGCTGCCGAGGCTTTTTCCTGTACCTCCATGTACCTGTCACCCTAATTTATCCATACTCCGAGGTACTTGTATTCGCTCACCCTCGGTATTTCTTGGCCCTGTATTGACACCGCCTGATCACAAGGGTCATTGAATACCATCAATCCACATTTTGTTACACTAAATCCTAGTTCTAGAGCTTCCCCTTCCCTTCCGCATATATCCGCCAGCTGCTGTATATCCTCTCGACTGTCAGCAAATAAGACAATATCGTCAGCATAAAATAATCCTGGAAGCTTCTGCTGAATCATCACGCCGCCCTGTTTGTGTGACAGATTAAAACCAAAGTTGCTACCTTCTAGCGCTTTTTCCATATTCACCATGTACAGCATGAATAACAGCGGGGACAAAGGACATCCCTGTCTCAGCCCCTTGCTAATCTCAACGTTCTCTTTGCTACTCATTCCTTCCCATTCTACGCAAACTGTATTTTCTCGGTATATCTCCCTCAAAAGCTGTATACAGTCGTCCCCTATGCCCATTTCTTTCAATATATCTCACAAAATTTCCTGATTAACGTTGTCGTACTCCCCAGTGATGTCTAGAAAAGCCATGTACAAGGGCCTATTTTCTATTTTAGATATTTCTATACACTGAGTGAGAACAAAGAGCTTATCGTCTAACCGCCTGTCGACTCGAAATCCATTCTGGAGTTGTCCCAAAATATCGTCGTGTTCTGCCCACTTTTCTATTTTCATTTTTACTGCCTGCATCGCCAGCCTGTATAGTACCGATGTAATGGTTAGTGGTCTATACGAGCGAATGTTATCCTTTTCTCCTTTGCCTTTATAGATTAAGTTCATTCTACCTTTTCGCCAACTATCCGGTATTTGCCTGTCCTTTAGGCATTTTTCTACAGCTTTCAGCAGTGCTTCTTTAGTGCTATTTCCTAGTTTGTTAATAAGGCTAACGGGAATCCCATCTAAACCCGCGGCAGTGCGCTTTGGAATTTTTCCTTCAGCCTTTTTCCAATTGAAATTCTCCAGCACTAGCTCTTCCTCGGTTGCTCTCTCCGCCACACTTTTACTCACCGGGGAAATCCCCTGGACGCTCTTTTTAAACGAATCGGCTGTTACCTTTCGAATGTAACCTAGCGCTTCGTCCTTCCAATCGATTTCCTCCTTCATCGAGAATATGTTGTTGCGTTGTGACAGACTTCCTACCTAGCGCCTTTATGTGGCTCCAAAATATCCTAGGTGCGGCCTCCTTTTTTTCGTGAATCTCTGTCACCCAGCGTTCACTTTCGCCTTTAATTGTTGCCTCGACCAATGTCTGTACAATGGATTTTTTCTCTAGATATATTTCCCATATTTCGTGTACTTCGTCCTGCTGTCGCTTGTCCTTTTTTGCCCTTCTATGATTCCGTGATGCTTCACGCCGCTTCTCGATCGCTTCCTGGATTTCCTTGTTCCACCAACTTTTTGGCTTCCTCTTTCCTTTCCAGCAAATAGTTTTCTTCTCTCTCCCTATCTCTTTCGTCATTAGATGTAATAGCTCACTGTACTCCCAGTCCTTGCCTGGTATTTTGCCTACTTCTTCCTCGACTCTTGTGGCTATATTTATTATTTGTTTGTCATTTATACAATTTGGCTTTAAGTGGAGCGAGCGCCACCAACGCCATCTAGTGCACACTTCACGAACTAGAGGTGGCTACTACAAACAAACAAACGGAGGATGGACAGACCCACGGCATAAGGAGCTTCGCCCCTAAAAGTAAGGACACAGCACGTGCGGTAAGCAGTACGTCGGGCAAAGAAAGGCAAAGATTGGTGGCTGGCGTTGCACTGTGGTCTGTAGAGCGTAGAACACAAATTGTCACCGAACAAGGATGAAATAACGAGATTAATAATCAGCCGACTTTTATGTCCACTGCAGGACGAACTCCTCTCCCAATGGTCTCCAATATGCCATATTCCGTGCATGCTGGTTACATTTTCTGCCTGCGAACTTTCTCAGCTGCAGACTCGATCTGCAAAAAATTGCAGGCCGAGTACCGGTTGTGTAAGCACTCCGTCCCCGTCCTTGGAGGCTCTTGAATATGCAGTAGTGTGTGAGTTGATTAGTGTAATTATGTTTATCTTGTCAAAACGAAACGGAAAAAGACATATGTAGGCGCAGGGCGTCTTTTGCAGCGCGTGGACATCACCGCTGTATAAATCTCGTATGCAATAAACCGTTTTGTTGAATAACAGCGCACGTGTTGCGTCCCCCCCCCCTTTTTTTTGTCCTTGTGTTGCTAATGCGCCAAAAATTCGTACCTTGAAAAATGAACGCAAAGGAATGGGATGGAGTTCCATTTGGCAGTGTTTGAGCTTTGTTTCGAAAGTAGTGCATGAGTCTGAAATTTGCAGACTCTTGCTGTCTTCGATATATATGTTGTCCAAAACTGTCTGAGCCGCGCGCTGCTTTTCTGCCAATGAATCGGCGTGCGCTGCATTCAGGCATAGTTGCGCAGATCCTCACCACAAATCCAATACACCATCTGTAGATGCGGATGCTATATGATGCCTTTTTCGATACAGACGGGCTTTTTCCCGTAATATCGCTGAAAATTGAGTCTTACTTACTGCTAGTCTTCTATTGGTGAAATTTGGCGGGAAAGGTTGCTTTTCATGGCTCAGAGTAGACGCAGCCGTTCTCTGGTCTGCCAAGGAAAGAAACCTAATTTTACTTCATCTGCGACCTGCAGCGAGTGATGTTTAAAACATTGTGGACGTGCCACTCCTTGTGTATGCAGTACGACAATCTATAGTTCACGTTAAGCATGGTCTTTGAGATTGGCTTCTATTAGTCGCATTAGGAGTTCATGAGCACGCTCAAGTCGACTCCCCCAGCGACAGGTCCATCTAAGTAACAGGAAAAAAAAACTAATCCCGAAGTCTATGTTTCTGACAACTGCGAGTGCCCGAAGTTAATGCAGAGCCTTAAATTACCGTGCCTGTCAAGTTATGGACGTCAGGTCGCTATTCGTTCTTTAATTATTTAAAATTTTTACAAGGCAAGTCACTGCCAAGTGTTTTTAGACGATGTTGACCATAAAAATGCGACTATTTTACTTTATCACATGCCAGCGCCGGCCCTGCAACTTGGTTTTAATTACATACTGCAAGGATTTCAGAAACACGTTTAATCAAAAGACTGCACATAATTTATATATTTGTTAAATTGCCAAATTGAGGTGCGTGTTCGCACTGCTGCACTCTGCTAACTATTACCTTGATATCAGCACATAATTTCGGTTTTATATGAAACCTATATTTAGTTTGTTTTAGGCTCAATTTTCTCCCTAGTACCATCGCATGCGTGTTCAAGATGTCGATGAGCGGCTGCCTGTGACGAAAGCGTTCATCTTGACGCATTTCCCAGTTGGGAATGCATTCCCCGTTGGCGACTGGGACCAGTTGGGATTCCATTTCCAGTTGGCGACTGCATGGGACCAATTGGGAATGCATTCCCAGTTGGAAACTGGAACCAGTTGGAAATGCTTTCCCAGTTGTGAACAGATCCCATTCCCCGTTGATGCCCAAATGGACATGCATGTATTCCAGCTAGCTCAAGCAATCTTCAACGTGCAAATAATGTTCATTCTGAGTACATCAAACACTCCAAAGAAACACTTGACACTCCATGTTAAGTGTAGAAGATGATCATGATTTATTGATATTACACAAAAACTTACACAGCTCTAGGCATTCCCTGCTGTAGCTGGTGTGAAACAGCACTGTGGTTGCACATTCAGTGCAGATTTCCTCCGCTCGGCTTTTATGCAGTGTTGTATTTTCTCAACCAATATACTGGTGAAGTTTCGGGCTGCGCAGCTGATGAATTTGTGTCATTCACCCGTGACCAATGAAACAGCTTTGCTGCAAAATAAGAGGTAACATGTTTCATGCATGTCTCAGAACAGTCATATCAATTTATAGGTGTACACAGCAGACCTGGCTTCTAACAACTCACACTATACAAACACTGTCTGCATAGATCATGCGCCGCATCTATTCCGAATTTTTAAAAAGTCAAGCTTATATATCAGCGGCAAAAAATAACAAGAAACACCATTATTTTCACTCGAATTCATATGCCTACACATGCAACAGGTTCAGGAATATTCATTTAGAGTGCAAATACGGGCCATTTGCGCTTTCTTTGAAAGTCGCGGACATAGTTACGAGTATACTTCATAGTTATTTAGCACGCCGTTCAAAGCACAAGTATTGCACGGCAGTCGTTTTCTGTGATGCTCCAAAACAAATGGCAGCAAATTTGCGAGCACTCCGCACAAACCAATAAACAAACATAACAGAGCAGTATCGAAAGCATTTGTTTACAATGCAACGTTCCATCGTCTCAACACTCAAAACACTCTGCCTTGCATTATATCTACATCTTCTCTAGGATACTGAACAACTAGCGCTCGAAGCATAAGTGGTACAATTACCTTCAAACGGCTGCATCGCGGACAAGGCAGGCAGCGCAGCATTTCGCACACAATGGATTCATATATCCGTCTTAATTGTCACAAGCGCAAAACACTTGTCCAGCGTTCGCCTGAAGTCAGTCTTCCATAGGTGGAACTGTCCAATATTAATTCGACAAAATCTAATTTACGCACGCCATGACTGCACGTTGCTTTTGAAAAACAGCACAACTAAGTAGCGCGTCCACGGACCACCCAAGGTAAATGTAAATGCATAATGGTGTAATAGTAGCGCAAAAAAGACGAGGACAAGGAAGTGAACACCACAAGCGCTTACTCACAACTGAAAGCTTTATTGCTTGAACAGAAAATATATCTAAACTTGACGCTCGACTAATTCCCGCGCATGCGCATCGTGGGCAAGGCAGAAGGCAAAAACCAGAACAAAAACACATCGCCTTCAATCCTCCGCCCCCCAACAGGCTACCCCCTCTCCTTGAGTAGCATCACTTCCCTCTCCGATATGGCTAAAGACGGATGACTAACGCACGTAGATGCCCTCGTGCTAATATGAAAAGCTTCAGCGAGTTCTCGTGTCGTGCGATCGCGGTGTTTGAACAAGATCTCCGTCGCGGGGAATTGCGCTTCGCACCGGCACTCAGCGCAGTGCATGGCCAAGTGCGTTAAGGGTCTCCCCTGCAAGGAAGACTGATGCTCTCTTAGACGTATGTTCAAACATCGGCCTGTCTGGCCGACGTAGACACGACCACACGACAGAGGGATGCAATAGACGACGTTGGCCCTGCACGACACAAACCTAACTTTGTGGTTAATAGAGCAACCGCGCGTCCCGACGTTGTCAAGCCTGTTGCCGACCATTGAACATAGTCTGTCTAGCCTGTTACTAGCAGAGAAAACCACCTTTAGCCCAAATCGCTGGGCTGTCTTCTTAAGCCGATGTGAGAGCGCGTGTACGTATGGCATAACAGCCATTTTATCATTTTGATCGGTGCTCTGGCCGCGTGCATCGATACCTTTTATCTGTTTGATGAGGCGCTGGCAGGTGATTTGTATTACCGATATAGGAAAGGATGCGTTCTTTAGACGTTCCACCTGCTCCTGAAAGCTGCGGAGAGCGAAATGCGCACACGATCTGTTGACAGCGGATTTAAGACACGACATAGCAATGCCGTCCTTCACCAGCTTAGAGTGGAAGGAACGGTAGCTCAAGAGCGGTTTTGTAGACCGGGGTGCATACATCCAGCAGACGCGCTGTGAAGAAAAATGCAGTGATAGGTCGAGGAATTGTAAGGTGTTGTCAACTGGCACCTCACATGTGAAATTCAATCCACCGCCCCTGCCGTTAAAAGCTCGGAGTACCACATCCGCATATGATTCGATATGTGCACTTCTCGTTAAAACCAAAAAATCGTCGACATACCGAAAAACTTTAATGGCTATGCCCTGCAAATCAATCTGCAAGTCCCTGTCAACCTTGCTCAAAAATATGTTGCTAAGCACGGGGGCAACTCGTGACCCTATGCACACACCCCTCTTTTGCACGAAGACCTTATCTTTAAAACCCACCACGGTGGTACTTAGGTAGAAGCTTAACAACTCCAAAAAGAATCAGTACCAACTAGCTCGCCTTTCCGTTTTGCTTCAAATGTAAATGGTAGCGAAGATTCCATAGAAGCCCATACGTTCAGAAAATGGCTGCTCATCAGCTGGATGCTATGAGCGTCCCCTTTATAACGGGGCGGTGACAAGTGTGCCACCAGGCTCGAAAAAGAAAAAAAACCTTTACTCTTTTTTTTTTAGCGTTGGCCTAGTGTCTTTACTTAAATTAAAACTATTTTACTCCAGAAGAAAAAAAAAACCTTAAGTTTTCAGCTTCTGTGCCCTTTACGGCAGAATGTCCTTATTTTTTTTTCCATTATTTATTTTTGTCCTTTCTCTCTAGTTTTCTGCCACCAATACTCTAACCGTCTTACTTATTTCAATCGCGGGTGTGTTCAGCTTTCCATTGTCTCTAAAACCCAAGGCGTCATGTAGGCTCGTGCCCAAACGTACACCTGGGTGGATGTCTCCACATTCAATCAGAACATGCTCCGCCGTTTCCTGATCTTCCCCGCAGCACGTGCATTGTTCTTCTTCTTTACTGAATCTCCCGAAGGGAAAGCTAGAGAGCCGAACTACGCGTGTGCTACCGCTGAAGATTATAGTCCCACAATTGCGTCCGTGTTTTCTGCGTGAGAATAAAGAAAATAACATTGCTTTATTTTTTACGGGGCGCTGTTTGAAGAGAGGGTCAGCGCGCACCAAGGAGATATTTATATTTGCTTTGCTTTATGCAGTGTAATTTCACGTTTTTGCACCTGTGAAAACGTCGCACCTTTTACGTGCACCTCACAGTCAAAATGGCGTCTTCGTCTTCAGGTGAGCGCTCGTCACCCTCCAGCTTTCCCGATGACTCGCCGAGGGAGCTTGTAATGAAGTTCACTAACAAATGACTGTGTAAGCCTGTGATGGCCGCTCGAATAATCAAATGGCCATCACAGGAAGTACGGAAGGTTCACAAACCAAAACTAAATTCGAAACGCGCGCCGAACCGGACTACTTCGCGGAGCAGTACATGTGCAGTAGCTCCGCCCCCATAGCCTTCCCTTCATTGCCAAGAAAAGTTGTCCGCGTTCATACCCGTTCTAAGGCAACCCGATCTCGCTTCAAACAGTAAAGCGCTT
Source organism: Rhipicephalus sanguineus (assembly GCF_013339695.2). Classification (NCBI taxonomy): domain Eukaryota; kingdom Metazoa; phylum Arthropoda; class Arachnida; order Ixodida; family Ixodidae; genus Rhipicephalus; species Rhipicephalus sanguineus. The sequence goes on along the minus strand of NW_023615120.1, from coordinate 1,991 downwards.
CCCATTGTCAAAAATTGTCGTAAAATGCCTCCCTCCTTATTTCATTTTTGCCCTTTCGGTAGTTACTCAAAGCCGGTTTTTTCTCCATAGCTGCCATCCAGTAAATCCCCTCCGCCTCTCTGACTTTTCGCTTAACGCTCTTTGTTGACATACTGCTTACACTACCAGCCGTATATTTACTAGTGAGCCTCCTAGTTCTTTTTCTCCACTGTGTGTCCACGCTCTTCCTATACAAGTAACGGGACACCTTCTCTGCCCATCTACTCTCTTTCATATTCCTTAGCCTTTCTTCGTACCTTATTTTGCTCTGAGCCTCCCTCGCCTCAAAACCTACCCATCCCATATCACCCTTTACAGCCTCATTTGTCGTCTTCCCGTGAGCACCCAACGAGAGGCGTCGCACAGTCCTTTGATTTATATCCATTCCCGATTGCACCTCTGCCCTCATGCACACCACTGAGTTCCCAAAAGTAAGCCCCGGAACCATTACACCTTTCCACAGACCTCGAAGCACCTCGTACCTATTGTATTCCCACAATGCTCTGTGCTTCATTATTGCAGCATTCCTCTTTCCTTTTGCTGCCGAGGCTTTTTCCTGTACCTCCATGTACCTGTCACCCTAATTTATCCATACTCCGAGGTACTTGTATTCGCTCACCCTCGGTATTTCTTGGCCCTGTATTGACACCGCCTGATCACAAGGGTCATTGAATACCATCAATCCACATTTTGTTACACTAAATCCTAGTTCTAGAGCTTCCCCTTCCCTTCCGCATATATCCGCCAGCTGCTGTATATCCTCTCGACTGTCAGCAAATAAGACAATATCGTCAGCATAAAATAATCCTGGAAGCTTCTGCTGAATCATCACGCCGCCCTGTTTGTGTGACAGATTAAAACCAAAGTTGCTACCTTCTAGCGCTTTTTCCATATTCACCATGTACAGCATGAATAACAGCGGGGACAAAGGACATCCCTGTCTCAGCCCCTTGCTAATCTCAACGTTCTCTTTGCTACTCATTCCTTCCCATTCTACGCAAACTGTATTTTCTCGGTATATCTCCCTCAAAAGCTGTATACAGTCGTCGGCGGCTATGCCCATTCCTTTCAATATATCCCACAAAATTTCCTGATTAACGTTGTCGTACGCCCCAGTGATGTCTAGAAAAGCCATGTACAAGGGCCTATTTTCTATTTGTCCTTTTTTTGCCCTTCTATGATTCCGTGATGCTTCACGCCGCTTCTCGATCGCTTCCCGGATTTCCTTGTTCCACCAACTTTTTGGCTTCCTCTTTCCTTTCCAGCAAATAGTTTTCTTCTCTCTCCCTATCTCTTTCGTCATTAGATCTAATAGCTCACTGTACTCCCAGTCCTTGCCTGGTATTTTGCCTACTTCTTCCTCGACTCTTGTGGCTATATTTATTATTTGTTTGTCATTTAAATACGAGGTGCCAGACTTTGATTCTATGCTCTCATTTCCAGTTTTATATCCCATTTGTAATGTTATTCGTTTATGATCACTGCCCAAGCTTTTAATCCCTTCCTCGTCTATTCTCATTTCTCTCAGTTCGTGATAAATTTCTTCAGACATGAGACAATAATCAATACTTCACTGTTTGTTTCCGACTTCCCACGTGATCTGGCCGTCACATTTAGGCCCCGTGTTAACTATCTCCAGACTATGTTGCTCGTAGAGATCTAGTAATAACTTCCCATTGGTGTCTGAATATCCGTCAAGGTCGTGTATGTGGGCATTCATGTCCCCTAGAAGGATGATTTCGGCCCCATTACCAAATTCCTTAATATCCTCACTCATGCAATCCAGCTGATGATGATGATGATGATGACTTGGGGCTATTCCCTTTGTATCGGGCGGGCAAGATTAATTTGCCCTGGCCAGCGAAAAAAAAAAGAAGAAAAAAACACACCACACACACACACACAGCACCGTAAATAAGTCTGTACGGCTAATTTACTGCCGCCGCGGTCGC